>NW_008360330.1:4892222-4901066 GCF_000622305.1 Nannospalax galili | reverse complement strand
GCACAAAAGACCCTGGATAGCCAAAGCAACCCTGAGCACAAAGAGCAATGTGGGGAGATTACTATATCAGATTTCAAAGTATACTACAGAGCTATGGTCATAAAAACAGCATGGTATTGGTACAAAAATAAAACAAATAGATCAATGGAACATCATTGAAGATCCAAACCTGAGAACACGCAATTTCAGCCACCTGATATTTGACAAAGGTGCCAAGAACATACAATGGAGGAAAGGCAGCATCTCCAACAAATGGTGCTGGCAAATCTGGATCTCCACCTGTAGAAGAATGAAACTAGATTGTTATCTTTCACCTTGCACAAAAGTCAACTCCAAATGGATCAAAGACCTCAATGTGAAACTGGAAACCCTGAAACTATTAGAAGAACAGGATATAGGTGGTAGGAAAGGATTTTCTAAATCGGACAGAAGTTGCTCAGGAATTAAGGTCAGCAATCAACAAGCAGGACCTCATTAAACTAAAAAGCTTCTGTACAGCAAAAGAAAACAATCAAAGGTGAAGAGAAAACCCACAGAATGGGAAAAAATCTTCACCAGTGACACATCTGACAGAGGTTTAACATCCATAATATATAAAGAACTCAAAAAACAAAGAATCGAGAAACCAAATGACCCAATGAAAAGATGGGCTAACGATCTAAACAGAGAGTTCTCAAAGGAAAAAATAAAGATAGCTAAGAAACATCTCAAAAATGGTCAATATCATTAGTAATTAGAGAAATGCACCCCAAGGTATCACCTTACCCCAATGAGACTGGTTAGAATCAAGAGAAAAAAAATGATACCAAATGCTGGCAAGATGTGGAGAAAGGAGAATGCTCATTCACTGCTGGTGGCATTGCAAACTTGTGCAACCACTATGGAAAACAGTGTGAAGAACTCTTTAAAAGCTAAGAATGATTGAAGGATTATTTAAAAAAAATTTTAAATTTAATAACGACATGATTAGAAGAAGCATTTCATTACAGCTTTTTAAAATTTTTTTTCAGTTTATTATTTATTTAATAACCACATACTTAGAAGAAGCATTTCATTACAACAGCACTGATATATTCAATAACAATTTCCAGAGCTAAGATGCTTCTCTTTCAAAATTGGCAAAATAGACACATAGTTCAATGGAACATCACTGAAAATCCAAACCCAGGTACATGCAATTTCAGCCACCTGATATTTGACAAAGGTACCAAGAACACACAATGGAGGAAAGACAGCATCTTCAACAAATGGTGCTGGCAAAACTGGATCTCCACCTGTAGAAGAATGAAACTAGATCCTTATATTTCACCTTGCACAAAAGTCAACTCCAAATGGATCAGACACCTCAGTTTGAAATTGGAAACCCTGAAACTATTACAGGAAAATATTGGTAGTAACTTACAAGATATAGGTGTTGGAAAGGATTTTCTAAATCGGACAGAAGTTGCTCAGGAATTAAGGTCAGCAATCAATAAGTGGGACCTCATTAAACTAAAGAGCTTCTGTACAGCAAAAGACACAATCAAAAAACTGAAGAGAAAACCCACAGAATGGGAAAAAATCTTCACCAGTGACACATCTGACAGAGGTTCAACATCCAGAATATATAAAAAACTCAAAAGAAGTGAGAAATCAAATGACCCAATTAAAAGATGGGCTAAAGATCTAAACAGAGAGTTCTCAAAGGAAGAAATAAAAATGGCTAAGAAACATCTCAAAAAGTGTTCAACATCATTAGTAATTAGAGAAATGCAAATTCAAACCACCCTAATGTAGCACCTTACCCCAATCATACTGGCTAGGATCAAGAGAACAAATGATACCAAATGCTGACGAGGGTGTGGAGAAGGGAACAGTCATTCACTGCTGGTGGGATTGCAAACTCATGCAACCTCTGTGGAAAACAGTGTGGAGAACACTTAAAAAACTAAAAATGAGCCTACCATATGACCCAGTTATACCACTCCTTGGCATATGCCCAAAGTACTCATCCTACTGTAGAGGATTGTAAACTTGTACAACCATGTTTGTTGCTGCTCTTTTCACAATAGCTAAGAGATGGAAGCAACCTAAGTGCCCCTCGACTGATGAGTGGTTAAGAAAAATGTGGTATGAGCGGTTAAGAAAAATGTGGTATATTTACACAATGGAGTTTTATTCATCAGTAAAGAAAGGTAAAAATGACATTTGCAGGTAAATGGATGGATCTAGAAACTGTTATACTAAGTGAAGTAACGCAGGCTCAGAAAAACAAATGGCGTATGCTCTCCCTCATACGTGGATCCTAGCACCAAATCCTTTTAAATTCCAGGTCCTTTTAATAAGATGATGCTGTACAGCAGTCCCTTCTGCATGAAATAACTACCATCATCATGACTTCAGATGAGCCTGATCTCCAAATATTGTCACAATTGGGGCTTGTTGACAGTTGTGCTTATTCATTAAAGGAGAGCCAAGCAAGGTCATTGGACCCTCACCAAAGTATCCAGCCACTCTTCCCAGCCAACTGTATGTAATTTCACCCTAATAACACATGGCCTCCTGGATTTGGGGAGGGCTAAAGTGTACAATCTGGTGAAGGCTAGGAAGAGAAGGCATGACCCATGCTGGGTTAAGGCTTTCCAGTGTGCATACCCTCAGGTCATACATACACCTCAGCAACCCCTCAGTTATCTGGTAAGTAAGCTCAATAAATTCATTGGTTCCCCAGGAAAACTTTAATCAAACATTGGCTTGACACTAGAACCTTAAAAGAGTATAAACATTGTTTCGTATCTCCAGATGGAAAATGTGTTTGTTAATACAATTATATCTCATATTTATTTTAAAAAATTGAAAATGAGAATGTGAAAGATGTTAAAAGGATATGGGAAATGGAGATATTTTCCAAAATTGATAGATAAAAGTGAGAAAGCCTAAGCAAGTGATGAAGGTCTGTTGAGGTTTGTTATGATATATAAGAGATGAAACAAAAAAGAATATACACATAATCTTAAAATTATGTTTATTTGAGAATATTTGGTTCTTTACCTAAGCCTTATCTACATAGCACATGATAATTAAAAGTGTCAGACTGGTGGAACTAACCTTATTGGATGTTTAACAGCCATACTTTGAGGCCTATACTAATGTGGTCAGAGGGACTTAAAGAACAGTTTTTGTCCCTTGCCCTCCAAGGTCGACTAAATGCCAAGGGACTATGGAACACCTCTCAAAAATGTCCTGTAACTGTGGTGAGTCACCTGTCCTCTTGTTCAGGGAGGCCATGGAGACCCCACGATATGGACTTGAACCAGTGTCCAGTTTACAAAGAGGAGGGTCAACTCACAGGAAACATCTCATTCATGCTTCCAAGTGAAGCCAGACATGGTTGAGCAGGACCTTTGACTTATCTTCACACAGATGGAACTGGTAAAAGAAAGGAGCCAGGGGTTCCTCCTAAGTCCGTGTGACCCCCGAGGAACAGATTCCCAAAGGACCTTAAGTGTAAAAATAAATTGATTTATTTGGGCCAACTGTATGGTCTTAAACACACGGAAAGTATAACAAAAGAGTAAAGTCATCAGTATATTTCTTTGAGTTCAAGGAATTACACTTCCTAGACATTAGGCTTAAGTCTATATTTAGGCCTGGTTGGTGGCGCACGCCTTTAATCCCAGCACTAGGGAGGCAGAGAGCAGGTGGATCTCTGTGAGTTCAAGGCCAGCCTGGTGTACATAGTGAGTTCTAGGACAACTGGGGCTACAGGGAGACCCTGTCTCAAAAAGACCCCCCCCCCAAAAAAAAAAATTATTTAAAAAATTTTTTTTCTTTGATGATTTTGTTCCTAACCAGAAAATGCTGCTCGGATGTGAGACTTCAAATCTTGGTCTCCAATACTGTAGTGCCCACCTGTAGCTAAGGGAGACAACCAGCTATTTTTCTAAAATAATGGATAAATTTGTTTTCTCCCCTTATCTAGGAGTCTTTGAGAAGGAACTGACACTGATTCTAACCACTCCAACGGCTACCAAAATACCTGAAAGCAAATCCTGAATCCATCACTCTAGAGTCCAGCCTTGAAAGACAAAAGAAAAATGAGGAGGAACCCAATAGAAAGGATGCTTTGGGAAGCTCATGTCAAGAAATTCCAATGGACTCTCATATGAACATTTGAAAGATAATAAATAAAAAAATTTTTTTTAAAAGAATAGGAGGTAGGAATTGGCTAGGCAGTTAGGGTAAAAAGACCCCAAAGAAAAGTAGCCTATTTCTTGGCTAAAACTCACAATGTCCTTGGACTTCTTAGCAACATACTCTGTTCCAAAGGCCAAATTGCTCTGTTCTGACTTTTTTCTAGTTCCCTCTCTAGAACTTGTGATGCTAATTATTCTTGCCTTTACTTCTTCACATCTTCTATTCACAATGCAGAAAAAGTAACATGAGTGGCAAAAACGGGCCCCTTCTAAAACACACTGACTGTACTGTTTCCTGTATCCAGGGACACTCTACTGCTACCCACTGCATGCCTCTTCCTCCATTCACATTCAGAATCTGTCTTTAGACACACAATGAACATCTTACTGCTTTTCTGTATCCTATAAAGTATAAATCTTTATACAATCTGGCATTCATATACAGAAGAAAAGGAATATTTGTTTCCCTTTAATATGCTTTTTTCTTCCTTATGTATAGTAGTACAGTTTATGATTAGGTTGATTAGTTTTATGGTTAGGCTAGTTAATAACACAGTTTCTTTCAATTTAAGTCAGTAAAATACTACTGATGGATTAATGGCTTCTGATGGTTCCTGGTATCTAGAAACACATTAAGGCCAAAGGTCCACCTTAATCTCTCCCACTCCTTCTATCATGTAATATATACACAAACCAGAATATTTATACATACATCATGGTGGTTTTTTTAAATAAATTTAAATCAAGATAAAAATCTAAGAAAAAAACCTAAGCCCTATAAAATAAATCATAAATTCATTAATTTGGATGGAACATTCTACCCTCATTTTCACAGTCATCAGTTCTCTCATAAACAGTAAGCTTAAGTAATGGGTTCTTCAGTAAGACAAACAGTCTCTTGTTTCCTACTGGGTGGAGAATCTACTTTTCAATTTAGTTTCCCAGATAGCCCAGAGCAATAATGAAACTATTTCTTACAACCTACTGCTCATCTCCCAGAGACTTGTAAATCAGTTCTGAACTTACACAGATCCAGCCTGAAAGTGGAATGTGCAGGTTAGCCTTTAACACAAAAGAATAACATATCCTCACTGTGCTTATAGTCCAATCAGGCTAACTTGTTCCCAGGAGTTGTAAAGAGCCATGACAGATCCTTTTGACAGTGGCTATCGTCACTATTTAGCTCACTAGAATAGTGCGACTCTCATCACCACAATGGTCTCCAGAAAAATAGAAAGGGCAGCAACCTTTTTAGAGACTAAATGAAAATGACAGATGTTCATTCTCTGTTGTGAATCTCAAGTCTCTAATTAAGTCATCCTCTACCACACACTTCATGAGGTAAAGCAATAGAAAACTCATAAATGAAGAGAAACAGAGCTGGATGGGGGAGAAGAAAACTGGTTCAAATGGTCAAATATTTTTAAAATGCTATCTTAAACCCTTTAAAAAATTAATACAGGGAAGAAGTGAATATGAGAAGTTTTTGTTTTGTTTTGCTTTTAATAAAAGAGATCAAGTACAAAATGAATAAATTTAGTTATACAGAGAATTTCTAAGTCTCAAAGCCTTCAATAGAAATTATAAGCAACTTGAGAGTTTTAACTTCATATACAGATACTCAGATCTCATGCAACTTATTAAAAGTAGTACATAAACTAGCCATTTTCCTTAACTGAAAGCCATTTTTACTTTCTAATCGGTATTTTTAAATTAATAATTTGTTTTACTCAAGACTTTGTATCAGTGATAATTTGATAATACCCAATCCTTAATATTCTCTCCCCATAAGATTTCAATCTAGGTTTATAATGCATTTGATCTATTTAGGTAATAATTATTTATGAGGCCAACAACTATACTATAGATAAAATGTAAAGTCTGAATATAAATGGTACCTTGCAAAAACACAACAAAAGCATCAAAATGAGAATTAAGAAATCTAGGTTTTTACGTGAGCAAAGTACCAAACTCCTTAGACTTCAATGTTCTCACTGAAAATGAAGAGACTGGTACTCTCTAAAGTTCCAGATTTAACTTTCAATGAGTTGATTGGTTATACCTCTAAACTGTCCTCTACTGGTAGAGGACATTAAAAGCAACCTTTTGCAAGGAGGACACTTCTCTCAATGCTCTTGCTGCTGTCTATGGATCCAGACTGTTGAGCTTTCCCAATATCATTCTTTATATAGAAATTCAAGCAAAGACCTTAATATCATGCTGACAGTTAAGTGTATACTGTTTCTGTCAGAAATGAGCTCTCTCAGTTCCTAGATATCTTCATATTTAATGAAGAATTTTGAGGCAGATTGAAAGAGCTGATTTCATATTATATTATAAAAGAACAAATAAAGGTTGCAGTGTTAATATTTTGCTATAATCATTATCCTTTAAATCTCAGAAGGCTATTGTTGTGTTGGATTTTGTAAAGAAATGCTGACAGTCTCTACACATATTTCTGTATATACACAGTAATGAAAAACAACTTACATTCCTTAAATATATACAAACATTTTATTTCTGGCAGTTCCTACCTGGGGTCTGCATTCTGTGAAGTTTCTGGGTGCTGCTAACATGATCCTTCCCGCATGCCAGTCAGAAACTCAAAGTACTCTGTACAGTACTCGCCTGTGCTTGCTCTTGCTCTCTCTCCCCTTTTGCTCTCACTCTGTGCCTCAGACAGTTTGGAATGCAGAAAAGCCAGAGCCAGTACCAGTCAAACTCAGCTCACCCCCTCCCTCTTTCCTTTTGCTAGAGAGCGCTAAACAATAGCCACTCTTCCTTGCTCACTCACCACCATCTCTTTCATTAGCATGGATACAGAATATCTACTTCAGAAGAAGCAATGTGATTTATTCAGCTAGGAAATTCATTTTTTTTTTCTACTCCAAGGGTTGAAGGGCACACTGTATTTCTTTTTGTATATTTTAAAAAGTAACTTTTTTTCAATCTACTTCAAATTCTGTCCCATTTTTAAAGTGCGAAAAATAAAGCTAATTTCAGATCTTCTTATTTTGAATGTTACTGTGCTGAATTAAAATAGAAACTTTTTGAAGTACAAAAATGGGGTAAATTTTAGAGGTGGTGTAGACGTACAAGTCAAACACACACAGATCAGTATCTTTAAGTTACTTTATTAATCAGATCAATTTAACTTATCACAATGGAGATAACTTACACTTAGGAAAGAAAGTATTTCTGTAAAGCTCTTTGTTCAAGTCTTAACATGAAATTTCATTTTAAAGCAAAGAGTAACAACTGAGAGTAATTTTATAAACTGAGTAATTCTACTAAATTACTTTTCTACCAGGTCTGATGAAATCACAGGTAACACCATGGTGCTCAGTCATCATTTGATTCTGTTTTAAAATAATCAAATCATAAAGACATACTTCCAAGGTATTTTTCTACATTCCAAAAATGGAAGGCAGGCTAGTAATGTGACTTGTTACTCACATGACGACCTGACACATCATATGGCTGCTCAGCTGCTAAGGCTAGCATGTCAAGTTTGATCACTTATAAAACTGACAGTCTGAATCACAACTCCACTTCCTACTTCAGACATCAAAACAGAATGTGAGAACACAGTATCAATCAGCGAATGGCCATTTAACAATGATGAAATCACACTGTACTCTGTCTTCCTAGCTCTCTGTGTGTTTGTGTGTTATATGTGAGATATAAATTTCACATTAGATACACATACACATACATAGATATATAGACAGATATAAATATGTGTACAGGGGCTGGAGAGATGGCTCAGCGGTGAAAAGCACTAACTGTTCTTACAGAGGACCTGGATTCGATTCCCAGCACCCACATGGCGGCTACAAACCATCCTCATCCTTAACTCCAGTTCCAGGGGAATCCAAAGCCCTCTTCTGATCTCCACAGCAGACACGGATGCACTCACATACATGCAGGCAATACACTAATACACATAAAATAAAAATAATAAATAAAATATTTTAAAAATACATGTACATACTATGTGAAAATGTAAACATATCCTTTGGCCCTGGTTTCCCCTCTCTTTATCTCCCTAAGTTTCAGTTAATTAAATAACATTTAAAATTTTTTATTTATTCATTTTTTAAAAAGAAAATTCCTCAGATAAGCTGTAAATCTCAGCAGGTGCCAGGAGAAGGAGAATGAAGTCAGAAGGGAAAAGGCCATGCTGTTTGTTACTGGCATGGAGGTCTGCCACATCAGGAATGGGCCTTTAGGAAAAGAGCAAGGGAGTCCAAAGTACCAGAAAAAGCATACTTCGGTTCTGGCCAGTATCTGAAAGAGCAACAGGAAAAAAAAAAAAAAAAAACATTTCATCTTTCCATGTCAAAAAGGTAAGGGGACCCAGGCAAATCTCATGGCTGTGGAGTTGGAATGAGAAGGTAGAAACTGGCTAGGCAGTGTAGGGTAAAAACAAAAACCAAAGAAAAAACAACCGGGGCTGGAGAAGTGGCTCAGCGGTTAAGAACACTGGTTGTTCTTGCAGAAGACTAGAGTTTGAATCCCAGAACCCACATGGCAGCTAAGAACTGTCCATAACTCCAGTTCTAGGGGATCTAACAGTCTCTTCTATCCTCCACGGGCATTGTACAACACTGGTGCACTTACCTACATGCAAGCAATACATGCATACACATAAAATAAAAATAATAAA
>NW_008360330.1:4876697-4885812 GCF_000622305.1 Nannospalax galili | reverse complement strand
ATTCAGCAGTGTAACCCACAACATACAACTAGAGTCACAACAGAGGTTAGAATTTTACATTAATTCTCAAATTCTTCATAAAGATGGCTTGAGAATGACTAAAATGAAGGAACTCCTTGCAGACAAAGATCATGACAGCAATTTTAACCAAATTAAAAAAAAAAAAAAGAAAAACAACCAACTTCTTTAATGGCTAAAAGCCAGAGATGTCCTTTGGCCTCTTGTTAGTCTTGTTCTTGAGATGCCAGAAGTGTTTGGGGGCTCTGATTCTTGATCAGATTCCTGAATGATTTTAGGTTTATCTTTTCAGAAGGAGGAATGTTAGAATAGCAATAAAGGCCCATTAAGGAAAACTCTTTCTGGTCAAGAGAATAGAATCTCTGGCCTGGGTGGAGACCTAACTTTCCTGTTGGACAGGGTCAACAACCCTGGCCCTGCACTATGTTGTTTACAATAGGGAAACAACAAGCTTTTCCCAAATGCTTTTAAAAAAGTTCATGCATATTATCTTAACTGTGAGGGTTTTCTTCTGAAATGTTTTTTAAAACAGAATTTCCTATTTATCACTCTTAAAAACTTTGAATGGTAGCAAATCCAAATCAATAACTGCTAAGGGATCACCCCTCAGGAATGCAAGACCACCCTCAGAAAGGTAGGACCATCCCAGAAAGGTGGGTTCACCATAAGTCATGCTAAAGAGATAGGCAGAATAATTATTCCTTTATTGAGATTCTGTACTTTTCCTTCCCAGAGTTCCTACTGCCCCAACCCAACCACTGGTCCCACAAGCTTCAAAGTAGATGAAGTCCATGTCAAAGAAAAAAACACTCCCTCTCTTTTTGGGGACAGCCTCAGAGAGTTTGGTGGATTTTTTTTTTTTTTAATCACAATTCAGAACAATTCATTCAGAACCAACCATGTTAATTTTGGATAGGTCAGGTCACTTAAGCCATTTTATTTATGTTAGAAAGATTAGGTTTCACATTTACTCTGAATAGGTAATCAGGTAGGGTAGTCTTAACTAATTCATTTTACATAGTCCTGTCCCTGAATTATATTTAACGAATATTTGTATTGAACTGTATGAAAATGTATTTTTGTAAGTAAAAATTGTCAACTGAGGGCTGGTGCCACAGCTCAGTGGTACAGTATGTCCTATGAATGTGCTAGGCCCTGTAGCCCCAATAGCTGAACAAACAAAATCGAAGTAACAACAATAAAAAGTCAATATCATCAATGAATAATAATAAGTACTTACGCACTGAATGAATGGCTGCACTAGATGATTTTAAAGATCTCTTCCAGTTCTGGGATTCTGTAGCCTTATAATTCAACCAAAAATAACACCACCAATCAGTTTTAATGTTCTCCCATTATGGTCAAACATAGCAGCCTCTTCTTGACCATCTTGAAACTTATCGCAGTTATAATTTATTCATACTGCTTGCAAATGTTCTTTACACTGATGTATATAAGCTCCGTGGTAACAAAAATACAGATGCCTTGTTTGTTGCTGTGCCCACAATGCCAAGTATAGTGTCTGCTACATAGTAAGCAATGGTTGAAACAGGCAAAAGTTGACTCCTTGAGGTTCTGTTTATGTAAAATTCCAAGTTTAGTATCAATAATTTTGGGTTTGTTAATAAAAAAAAATCCAGATAATTTTTCTAGTTATACAACATTAAAACAATCACCTTCTGTGAATTTTAAAGAATGTTGATAGTATATGTCTCCTTATCCCCTAAAGTATTATTACAGATTCTGACTTTGGTAGAAGTATAAATTTCAACATGGTAGCCACTAAAACTCTGAACCACAAACACATGGTTTTCTGAAAACCAAAGAGCACAAAAAAGTTAGACTATCTGAATACAAATTAAAAATTTGTACATCAAACTTAATCATTATCAAACAAATTAACAAACAAGCATTCTTTAATACTTATTCTCTCCTATTCCAAGCAAAAACACATGTCAACAGAAAGCAGGCTAAAGGGTGCACCCAGGTTAAGGGGTTCACCCAGCTGTGAATGCTCTTACACTTATATATGCTTCCTCTTCAAACAGAAGATGATCATAAACAGAGGTTCTTCTAACTATAAACACAGTTTCCTTTAATGTCTTCCTATAAGAGGCATAAAAGCAAGGCTTTTTGCTTGTTTTTCTTTTTCTTTTTTGGAGACAGGGCATCACTGTGTATCCCTGGCTGGCCTGAAACGCACTATGTAACCAGGCTGGCTTCAAACTCACAGAGATTTGCTTGCCTTTGCCTCCTGAGTGCTAGGATTAAAGACATGTGTCACCACACCCAATGGCAAAGGTATTTTGATACTGTGGTCTTCGCACTGCATTCTTTTAAGTGTTCGTTTTAGAAAAATAAATCATTGTATGACTGGTATGACAAACATTAAAGTCACCCACTTATTCAGAAATGCTACTAAAATTTAGTTATCAATTTCATTTGTATCTGAAGAAATCACAACACAACACACAGAACACATAACGCTACTTTGATGAAATGGTACTAAGAAGACTAGAATATCTATTAAGTCATATGGATTATAATGTATTTACAAATGTTTATAAAGTATTCTTGACAAACGTAACAATTATGTTGTCTCGGGTTCCTTTTAAACTTCTGGTTAAGAATCTAGGCATTTGGTACAATAATCGCACCAATATTATGGGAATAACCAACCTCTCTAATTGGATTTAAGGTTCACTTGATAAGTTGGAGCCCATAACAGACATTGATATCAGGCTTAGGAATCTGAGACTATATAAGACACAGGACATAGGGGAGAGGAGCCTAATTCTAGTTTTCTACTAAATAGTTATATTAAACTGACTCCTAATGACTTATGTTATACCTATAGATCAATGGCTCTTTTAACACTCACCAGAGAAGCTTCCTTATATAGCAAATGGTGATTAACACAGAAACCCACAACTGGACAATGTGCAGACAACAAGAAGACTGCTTATCCCCAAATAGGATACCTATAGTGAACTTCTGCCTCCTCAAGGTAGGGATCATTGTGGAGAGGAGTAGAAAGACTGTAAGAGCCTGAGGTGATAGATGACCACACGGAAACAGTTTTCCAGACAGCTGGTCAGTTACTCATATGAACTCGCAGAAATGATGACAGCATGTACAAGCCCCAGGAAAGCCCAAACCAGACAAAATCCCAGCAAAGACATGAGGAAGTAGGTAAAAAACCGCAAACCAACCCAAGAATTTTTGCCAACTGACAGCTGCAGGGAGGAGATGTGACAGTCTCAAGAATGGAACTCTTAGTAGTTAACCAGTCTCCAGTGGATGGACCCACACTGAAGGACATTTGGGGACATAAATTAGACTCTATAGTCCTTATTATATCTATAACAGGGGGGAAGGGATAGGAGAAGGTGCAGATAGGAGGGATCTATGTATATGAGTGATCTGCTTACATGCATGTAAGTATGCCTATGCATGCAATGTCCACAGAAGGGGGTGTGGGATCCCCTGGAACTGGAGATAGGTGCCATGTGGGTGCTGGGAACCAAACCCTGGTCCTTTGCAAAAGTTACCAGTACTCTTAAGCACTGAGCCATCCCTCCAACCCAGGGGAGGGACTCTAAGTACCATTAAATTATATTGTATGACAATCACAAAATTTCAAGTAAAAAAAGTTTTAAAAAAATCTGGGCATTACCTTGCTCTTCCAGCTAAGATTTAGGAAAATGCATTTCCGTACCATGATTGGCAACTGGCTGGGTTTAGGAAGCATTACAGGGAGGCCTGTAAATCTGCTCTTCAACTTAGGCACTCATGTGAAAAAAAAAAAAAACATACTTCAAAGAAAAATACACAAAATATTAAGTGGAAAATATTTTCCTTTTTTCTTTTTAACCTCATAGGAGCAAGAATATCCTATAAGTGTAAAAGCAACACTTAACAGTTTTATTTTCAAAAATTAATTAGGCACTGGAGAGAAGGCTCAGCAGTTAAGAGCACTGACTGTTCTTGTAGAGAACCCAGGTTCAATTCCCAGCACCCACATGGCAGCTAACAACAATCAACTCCAGTGCCAGGGGATATGATAGCCTATGTGGGCACTGCATGCACATGAAGCACGTACATACAGGCAAAACCTTCATACACACAAAATAAAAATACATTATTTCCACCCAATCCAGTAATCTATTATTCTCTTAAAATTAACTAAAACAAACTAAAATTCAATAGAAATAAGATAAGCCATAAAACATTTTTTAAAGGGGAAAAAGTAAAGAAAATTCTAAAGCTAAATTCCTATGGAACTCAGTTATAAAATAAACAACCTAAGAAACAATTACTTATCCATGTATTTTAAAGATGAGGAAATGGAGACATAGTCAAACTCAGGGAGTAATAACATGCCCAAGGTTCTACCATCGCAGTGCTACAACTCATACTTCTGTCAGCTTAGAGTGCTGCTCCTTAACCAATAAGATATACTACTGAAATACTGATCCATGTTTCTCTATCTGACTGACATTTTGGGGTTATTTTTCCTCTTCATGACTCCTTGGACTTTCCAAATTTTCTATTTTAATATTCATTTTATAAAACAGCTTGCATATTACACCAAATTCAACTTATCAGTAGTGTGACTCTTTACTGTGTATTAATCCATATGCAATGAAATAAATATCTACTAGAACAATTTATTGAATTTTCAAAAACGCCTTCAACCTACACACTTTTTCATTTATTTTAGCAATTAGAGAGATCTATACTACCCAGAACCTGAGAGACAGTTCATGAGTTCAGAAGGATGCTTTTGAATATATGAGCAGGTTCAGAACACCTGCTATCTTGGGAAGACTTTGGAAGAATGAGAGCTTTGGATCTTGTTTTTTTGTTTTTTTGTTTGTTTGTTTGTTTGTTTGTTTTAAAGGCAGAAGCCAATAAATAAAGAAAGCTTGGCCCCAACATTTCTTCTTGGGAAGAGATCCAATTCAAGAGAGAATGAGAGACCCTTTCTCTTAATGGTTATACTTTCCTTTTCATAAAAACAAACAGGGAAATAAGTGATTGGAATTGCAAAAGAACTATACTAAATATAAGTGATTGGAATTCTACTAATATTTGTATTACTCCTTATAAATATAATGGCTCTGTTTATGAATGGAAAAATATAGAATTGCATATTCAAGGAAAAATGGATAATGTAACTTTTATTTAGTTTTTTTTTTTTTTTGGTCTTTTTGAGACAGGATCTCTCTGTGGCCCCAGCTGTCCTGGAACTCATTATGTAGACCAGGCTGGCCTTGAACTCACAGAGATCTGCCTGCCTCTGCCTCCCAAGTGCTGGGGTACATATTCCATTTTAACTTTGAAAAGAATACTATTCCTTAGTGAAAGACTAAAAAATAGGACCCTGATTATTTTTTAATAGAAAATCCAACTCCAAAGAAAAATTCAAATTATTATATAGGGGTACATTAATTTGTGATAGGCATTTTTAACCCTTTACTTCTGAACTATTGGGATAATGATAGAATAAAGACCTGCTTATTCAACTATTTTCCAGAATCGAAGAGGGCAATTTTATTTCCGTTTATGACACTACTCATACTACATTTTAATTTCAGATATTACATACTGTTCCCCTTTAAAAAGGATTATTTTTGAAAGTTCCTATATGACACATATCCATAATCATGTTACCAGTCTTCAGTAGTAGTTACTATAAATAGATAAATGTACCCATCCAATAAAGCAAATATAGCATGTGGCTTAGGTTTGTTTTTTCTATTAAAATGTATTTAAAATGACTATATTTAAACTACTGGTCTTAAAATATTATGTTGACAAAAGACAGAAAATGAAATAAGTGAAAATTAGCTATCAAAAAGTTAAATATTTCAATATTTTAATGTTACTAAAATAATTAAAATATTTTAAAATTCAATTACGATTTCTTTTATTTCTTGTTTTGTTTTAGACAGAATCTCATGTAGCCCAGTCTGGTGTTGAACTTCTGATTTAGCTGAGGTTTGGTCCTGAACTCCTGATCCTCCTGCTTCTATCTCCCAAGTGCTAGGAATATGGTTGTGTACCACAATAGGCAGCTACCTATTCTTTTTTTAAAAAAAAAAAAATTGTGATGAATGATCTTCCAAGCTTGTAAAGTCAGGTGTAAGACATTGTGGAAATGAGAAACAAAATAATAATAGTCAGTATTACAAATATTTGTAACTAAGAAAAAGTAACATTCAAGAGGCTAAAACCTCCCTCTAAATTCTACACATATCATAAAAAATATTGTTATTAAAAGTAATACAACAGAAATAAATTAGATATTACCTCTAGAGAGGTGAGAACAAGGTATTTTTAAAAGGCTCAGAAATACAGAATGAGGCACATAATCAATTCCAAAACAGTGATCCTACAAAGAAAACAAAGCGCAGTTCAGCAACATTAATACTGTAGCCAAAGGCTACTTTAAATTACCACAGATTACTATACCCAAACAAAATGTCTATTATAGTCGAGGCAGAAAGAAAAATCTTCCATGACATAAATAGGCTGCGGAATTCACGTCCACAAAATCAGATCTTCATAAAGTTCTGGAAGCAATACAAATAGCTGAAGAAAGAAATGACTACACCCAAGGGGCTGCAGAAAGAAATTCAATGAAGGTATAACTGTGGAAAAGTACAGCTATATGAAGAATGTAAACAGAAATAAAAATGACAGGATTCAATACTCATCTTTCATTAATAACTTTAAATATCAATGGAATGAACTCCCCAGTAAAAAGACAAAGACTAGGTGAATGGGTTAAGAAACAAAATCCATCTTTTACTGTCTGCAAGAAACTCATCTCACTTTCAAGGACAGACACTATCTTAAAGTGAAAGGATGGAAAAAATATACCAAGCAAATGGGACTAAGAAAAAAATAGGCATAGCAATATTAATATCTAACAAAATAGACTTTAAACTAAAATTAATCAAAAGAGATAAAGAGGGCCACTTCATTCTGATCAAAGGAACAATGAATCAAGAAGATATTACAATCATGAACATATATTCACCAAACTCTGGTGCACCCAACTTCATAAAAACAATACCAGAGGACTTTAAGACCCAGATGAATCCCAACTCATTAACAGTACGGGACTTCAATACCCAACTGTCTCCATTAGATAGGTCAAAGGGCAGAGAGTTAACAGTGAGACATCTGAATTAAACAATACCATATAGCAAATGGAATTAATAGACATCTACCAAGTATTCCACCCAAGAACCAAAGGACATACTTTCTATTCAGCACCCCATGGAACCTTCTCCAAAATCCACCATATACTGGGGCACAAAACAAACCCCAATAAATAAAAAATATTGAAATAATTCCATGGATTCTATCAGACCACAATGCAATAAAGCCTACAATCAACACCTGAAGAAGCCCTAATCACAAGAACACATGGAGATTAAACAACAACCTCCTAAATGATGAATGGGTCAATAGAGAAATTAAGAAAGAAAGAAAAGTATTGCTGGAACTAAAGGAAAAGGAAAATACAACACAACAACACCTCAGGGACATGCTGAAAGTGATCCTTAGACAGAAGTTTATAGCTCTAAGAGCCTACATCAAAAATACAGAAAGAACACAAATGACTTAACGTTGCAACTCAACATACTTGAAAAGCAACAGCAAATGAAACCAAAACCCAGCAGACAAGACGAAATAACAAAAATCAGGGCAGAAATTAATGAAATCAAAACAAAGAAAACAATACAAAGAATCAATGAATCCAAGAGCTGGTTCTTTGAAAAGAGAAACAAATTGACAGATCACTAGCCCTGTTAACCAAAAGAAAGAAAGAGCACCTCCAAATCAACAAAATCAGAGATGAAAGGGGAAACATCACAACAGACACAAGAAAGATACAGAACATTATAACGGAGTACTTTAAAAACCAATATACTACAAAATTTGAAAACCTAATGGACGGATATCTAAAGGCATGGGAATCACCAAAACTAAACCAAGAAGAGATTACAATGCAATAAACAGACCCATAACACAGAAAGAAATTAAACAGTAATACAAAACCTCCAAACTAAAAACAGCCCAGGACCAGATGGATTTACAGTAGAATTCTATGAGACATTTAAAGAAGATCTACATCCAATACTACTTAAGTTATTCACAAAGATGGAAATGGAGGGAGAACTTCCAAATTCCTTCTATGAAGCCAGCATCACTCTAACATCAAAGCCAGGTAAAGATACAACCAAAAAAGAAAACTATAGACCCATATCCTTAATGAACATAGATGCAAAAATTCTCAACAAGATACTTGCAAACGGCATACAGACATACATCAAAAAGATATCCACCATGATCAAGTTGGCTTTATCCAAGGAATGAAGGGATGGTTCAATATATGTAAGTCAATAAATGTCATAAATCATATAAATGGGCTCAAAGGCAAGAACCACATGGTCATCTCAATAGATGCAGAGAAGGCCTTTGACAAAATTCAACATTCATTTATGTTCAAAGTGCTAGTGAGAATTGAACTGGAGGGAACATAACCTCAACATAATTAAAGCCATATATAACAAACCCATAGCCAACATCATTCTAAATGGAGAAAAACTGGAAGCATTACCATTGAAATCAGGAACCAGACAAGGCTGTCCACTATCTCCACTTCTCTTCAACATACTGCTTGAAATTCTTGCAAGAGCAATAAGACAAGAGCAGGAAATTAAAGGAGTAATAATTGGAAAAGAAGAGATCAAATTATCCCTTATTGTAGATTATATGATATTGTATCTAAGAGATGCCAAAACTTCCACCAGAAAACTCCTAGAAATTATTAACACAACAAACACTTCAGTAAAGTGGCAGGTGACAAAATTAACCTAGAAAAGTCTGTAGCCTTTCTATATACCAATAACAAGCAATCAGAGAAAGAGCACATGGAAACATTTTCCTTCACAATAGTTAAAAAACAAAACAAAACAAAAAAAAAAAACACTCAGAATAAACCTGACCAAAGACATTAAAGAGCTCTACGATGAAAATTTTAAATCTTTTAAGAAAAAGATTGAGGAAGACATCAGTT
>NW_008360330.1:4875697-4876543 GCF_000622305.1 Nannospalax galili | reverse complement strand
AGCAGAAGAGACACCGGATAGCCAAAACAACCCTGAGAACTAAGAGCAATGCTGGGGGGATTACTATACCAGATTTTAAGCTGTACTACAGAGCTATAGTCATAAAAACAACATGGTACTGGCACAAAAATAGACCCTTAGACCAATGGAACAAACCTGAAGAGCCAAATATGAGTAAATGCAATTTCAGCCACCTCATATTTGACAAAGGGGCCAAGAATATTTACTGGAGGAAAGATAGCATGTTCAGCAAATGGTGCTGGCAAAACTGGATCTCCACCTGTAGAAGAATGAAACTAAAGCCCTATCTTTCACCTTGCACAAAAGTCAATTCCAAATGGATCAAAGACCTCAATGTAAAGCCTGAAACTCTGAAAGTGTTAGAAGAAAACATTGGCAGAAACCTACAAGATATAGGTGTAAGAAAGGGTTTTCTAAACCGGACGTCAATTGATCAGAAAACAAGGGCAAGAATTAACAAATGGGACCTCATTAAACTAAAAAGCTTCTGTACATCAAAGGAGACAACCAAGGAAGCAAACAGAAAACCCAGAGAATGGGAGAAAATCTTCACCAGCAACATATCCGACAGAGGTTTAATAACCAGAATTTATAACGAGCTCAAAAAACAGAGAACCAAGAGGCGAAGCAACCCAATTAAAAGATAAACTAAGGAGCTGAACGGAGAGTTCAGTCAGACTGGCGAAGATCAAGAAAACAAATGATACTAAATGTTGGAGAGGATGTGGGGAAAGGGGAACACTCATTCACTGCTGGTGGGACTGCAAACTGGTTCAACCCCTATGGAAAGCAGTGTGGAGAACTCTTAAAAAACTACAAATAAAC
>NW_008360330.1:4873586-4875447 GCF_000622305.1 Nannospalax galili | reverse complement strand
ACTGTTTATAGGAAATAAGCACCCACTGTCTTAATTGGATTTCATCCACAAGAGGGCATTCATGTCTGAGTCTACAAACATGATAAAAAACAAAAAAATTGACATATGCTCTCCCTCATATGTGGATCCTAGAACCAAACTCTGATAAGCGAGTATGTATCTAGACATAACTACAGGAACCAGGATAATGGAAAGGAACCAAGGATGTAAAGGAAAAGAAAGAACCTGAAAAAGAACAGTAGGAAACAGGCCTTAATAAGGGACATATGGATAAAAATTGGGTTAGTTTAAGGGAGGTGGGAGGGAAGGGTATACAAGGATCCTAGTCTCCTAGGGAACTTCCTCTAAAGGGAAAGAAGGAGCTCAAGAGAGGTAGGACTGTAGGAGAAGGGTATTATTAAGAGAGAAAGGGGGAAAATGGGGGCCCCTTAAGTGGGGAAACAATGATGGAGGGGTGAGACAATGTGAGAGATAAATAATGCCTAGCTAGTTTTAAAAACCAGAGGGAACCATATTACTCCAACAACCTACTGACAAATTACACATACCGGATCAAGAATTATATGTCTAGGTAAGGTTTATCTAAGAGCAAATGGTCTTTGCCCAAGATTTATCTATATAACACACAGTTATTAAAAGTACCAGACTGGTGGAATTAACCTTCTTGGATGTTTAATAGCCATAATTTGAGGCCTATAATAATTTGGTCAGAGGGACATAAAGGACAGTTTTTGCTCCTTGCCCTTCTAGGTCGACTAGTTCCAGGGGACTAGTCTCAAAATGTCCTTTAATTGTGCTGGGTCACCTATCCTCTTGATCAAGAAGGCCAAGGAGACCCCACAAGATAGACTTGAACCAGTGTCCAGTCTACAAAGAGGAGGGTCAACACAGAGGAATCATTTCCTCCATGCTTCCAAGCGAAGCCAACCATGGTTGAGCAGGACCTTTGACTTATCCTCACATAGGCGGAACTGGAAAAAGAAAGGAGCCAGGGGCTCCTCCCAAGCCCATGTGACCCCTGAGGAACAGATCCTTGAACATCCATATAAGTTAAATAAATTGGTTTATCTGGGCCAACTGTATGGCCTTAAATACTCAGAACGAACATATAACCAAAGATTAAAGGGGCCAATATAATTTTAAGAGTCCATATGCATAGCTAAAGGCTACATAACAAGCCAACAATGCTAGATAGGAGATACCTTCTTTTGAGTTGTTGGCCAGGGTGGCCAAAGAGACTCTCTGATAGAAACCCAGCATAGAACTTGGAAAATGAACAGCAGACCCCAATCTTATCTAAAGGAAAACTGATAACTGATTGCTGCTAGATGAGGAACAGCTGACCTTCCTAAAACAGCGCCCTCTAGACAGGCTGACTAGATTCACAAGAAGGGCAAGTAGTGGGGAAGGGCTGGGGGTGCTGACAACACAGCAGACAGTAACAGGGATATCAGAGTATAAGGGCTCTAGTGGGAGGAGGCAGGCTATGGGAGGGTGCCATCTGGGAAGTGGGTGTGTAGTTCAATAAGGTGGTTTGGGATGTTCTGTGTGATATACACACACAAAAAAAATCATCAAAATTTTAAAAATGCATTATATTTGAGGAGGAAGCATGGAAATTTATGTCATGTTAATTAGTAGAGATAAACATTACCATTGAAATCTATCCGATGACTTTATAGACATACACAGTTGCCAAGGATCCAAGAGCAACTGATTATGACTAGTAATAATCAGATATATAGAGATTAGAAATGCATGCACCAACATCTCAGTGTTAGTAGCAAAAAGAATGAGTCTTTCTTCAAGGGAAAATATATTCTAAAATGAAATGGAGATCTTTTTTAAAGGCTAAAAAATT
>NW_008360330.1:4862213-4873572 GCF_000622305.1 Nannospalax galili | reverse complement strand
GTTAAAAACTCATTCAATTTTATGTCTTACAGGGCTTATACTGAGTTCAGTATTGTATAACTGTTTCAACTTTCAACTGTGAACCTAGAAACTTACAGCCACTTGTGAAAGAGATGTATGTACTCTTGCTCTGGAGTGTGTTACTGAATATGTTAAAGCTGTAATGAAATGCTTCTTCTAATCATGTAGTTATTAAAAATTAAAAATAAAGAGAAAGAAATACAATGGTATCCATCTCACTTGCAAGAGAGACCGGCTACAATAATGATATTGGGGATGTACATTTTCCCTCTCAGAGAAGTTCTAGAACGCAATTAGTAAAGCTAACTCTTTACTCTCTTGTTGTTACAAAATTAAAATTGCCAAACATTAAAATTTTCCTTAAGTTTTTATGACACATGCTCTCAGTTTTATATCATAGCCATACATGAATATGAATTTTTTAAGGATTGAAAATATATCACATTCATATTCAATACTTAGTTGAACTCAGTATCTACTTGAATAATATTGTTAAACACATTCTTTTTTTAAAAGTTAATTTATTTCTGTGTGTATGAGTGTTTTATCTGAATGTACGTAAGTATACCATGTGTATACAATGTCCGTGGAGGAAAGGAGAGGGTGCCAGATCCACTGGAACTGGAGTTACAGATAGGTGGTTAGACACGATTTGGGTTCTGGGAACTGAACCCAGGTTCTTTACAAAAATAGCTAGTGCTCTTAACCACTGAGCCACCTCTATAGCCTCTGCTAAACACATTCTTTATATATATATGTTCTCTCAATGATATAGGAGTTACATCTCTAATGAACAGAAATGTATTCATCACAGTTTTTCCTGTGACTACCAATAGCAACAAAATCCTATATTAGAAAACTATACATTCTTCTCACTGTATTAACAGTAAAATAGAAAATTTGGCTTATGGACTTTTTCAGATATTCAAACATTGACAATGTCATAGAGGCAAGGAATACAGAACTTTGACACTTAAAAGTTTTTATTTATTTATGTGTATGTATGTATACTGTGAGTATATGTTTATATAAAAGTTTTTATTTGTTTGTTTACATAAAAATACATATGCGCTCTCAGATGCCCTGGAACTGGAGTTACAGACAGTTGTGAGACAATGTGGGTGCTGGGAATTGAGCTTGGGACTCTGGAAGAGCAGCAAGCACTCTTAACTGCTGAGCCATTGCTCTAGCTTTAGAACTCTGATTCTTTGATTATTATTTCTAAGGTACTTTTAGGATGTGGAAGAACATGATGGGTAGGATTGACCTTAGGGTCAAATTCCTAGGTTCAAACTTTAGCTGTGCCATTTATGTTTTATGGGGTCTTAGAGAAACATTGCCTCAGGTTCACTGGGTATTAACAAACTAGCAGGGATACTAAGAGTACCTAGTTACATGAGGAAATCTTTGAGTTGGGGAGAGGTGAGAGGAGACAGAGACAGGAGAGACAGAAGGTGGGGGAAAGGAAAATAGGAAAGATTTTTAAAAAAATCATTAATGGCTCCTTTGACATAATGTTCTTTTCCTCTTTTCTGAACCTCTATACCTATCTTTAGAGATTTCTTCATTTGCTAAGATATATAACCTATTATCAGCTTAGAGTCTCTAGAATCATTGGTAGAACTACTCAATTCTTTTACTGGGAAACACTTTTAATGTGCTCATTGCATGTTTCAGAGTATAGACCACTACAACTATAAATGTGAAAAATTGCAATTTTTTTCAAAAAGATCTTATCTTTACCAAGAGTACTACCGCTCAGTCTTTTGTTTCAACCACAGAGATTAAAAACATGACACCACACCTCTACGGTATGATCATAAGGTCTTGATACACATTTATGATAACACTGTAAATCACCCCCCAAAAGAACAAATGGAATGTTTTGTGAAATAACTTTCAGTTATGTGGCTTCCATAATCTTAGATGTACATTGCAAGTGCAAAATTAAGACAAACTAAACACATCACTTTCTTCTTGAGTTCTAAGCAATAGATTGTATTTAATCTTCTAAACTTATCCAATCAAATTTTTTTGAGAAAAAGACTTGTACAAGGTTTACTAGACATCTGATAACAATCTGAGGTAACATGGAACTATAACATAAACTAATACCTTAACTGTAGTATTCAACAATACCACTCACTCCAAATAGCCCTAACTGTTTAAGATACTTTAATCAACAATATAGTCTACCAAGATTTACTGAATATACAATGAATGTTAACCTAAATATTGCTAAATCTCAGTATAGCTTTTCCTGTTGTGTTGACAGTAGCTGAGAGAAACAATGATAAATTTTAAAAATCAAATTAATTTTTGGCAATATACTTGATTTCTGATTACATTTTTATTATCAATCACTTTTTTACAAAAAAAGCTTATTACCAAAATATATCTTGCACATTTGTCATAATTTATTAGACTATATATGTATATAAAGAAATTTAAAAATTTTAGTGCCCTGCTTAAAAATTGGTTAAGTTTTTAAAGTATTTACACATGGACTATTTGGACTCAAGGATTTTTTCCTTATAGACAATAAAGCAAATATGGCATAGAGAAAGGAAATAACATTTAATGTGCACTTGCTACATGCAAGGAATCTGCTAGGGAATTTTCATTTAAAATCTTTCAAATTCTGTAAAGGAGTAACTATCATGATGATTTAAACATCCAGAAAAATTGTTTCCTTAAATAATACATTTCTTTTATTGGAAATATGTACATAAAAAAACAGTCTTAAAAAAATCAAACATGCTAATGAAAACAGTAACTTGATAATATACCACCAAAATAATCCTCTTTAATTTTTAGCTTTTAATATTGGTGTTAATCTCAAGGATATAATTTTTGCTTTAGGTATTTATACTTACTTATATATTAATTAGAAATGTTGAGTTAGGGGCTCGAGAGATGGCTCAGCGGGTAAGAGCACTGACTGCTCTTGCAGAGGACCCAGTTTCGATTCCCAGCATCCACATGGTGACTACGAACTGTCTGAAACACTCATGCACATAAAATAAAAATAATAAATAAAATATTTTTAAAAAGAAATGTTAAGTTAGAGCTGGCAAGATGGCTCAGTAAAGGTAAAGGTAAATGCTGCATAAGCCTGGTGACCTGAGTTTGATCCCTGGAACCTGCATGAAGGTAGAAGGAGAGAACCGATGCCACAAAGTTGTCCTCTGACCTCCACATGCTGTGGCAGATATTGTCCTCTTCCCACAACAATAATAAATGAAATCTTAAAAAGAAACATTGAGGGGCTGGAGAGATGGCTCAGCGGTTAAGAACATCAGTTGTTCTTCCAGGCGATCCAGGTTGGAATCCCAGCACCCACATGGCAGTTAACAACTGTCCATAACTCCAGTTCCAGGGGATCCTACAGCTTCTGACTTCCGTGGGCATTACATGATACCTGTGCACTTACCTACATGCAGGCAATACATGCATACACATAAAAATAAAATAAAATAAAATAAAATAAAATAAAATAAAGAAATTAGTAAACTGAGAAGGGATTGACGTCTTCTACCCACTGCCCCATTTTGGACTGTATAATCAGTCAACTATGCAGCTGCCATCCTGGGGTGCCCTCACCAATTTTCTGGGGATTCTTTTCTTTTCTTTTCCCTCTTGTTACCCTTGTTATATTTGAAAGACACTTTAGAATATAATTTCACTTTAGAAATTATGTTCACTTGTAATTTTAAGAGCATTGCTCCATTGTCTCAGTTTCTAATATCACTTTCAAGAAGATGCCATTTTCATTCAACCTTTTTAGAGAACAGGTTTATTTCTGTTTCAAATTTCTAAAAACCTTTAGGAAGTTTTCATTGCAGATGTTCTTGAATTTCCTGAAGATGTGCCTTGAAGTGGGTCTTTGTTTATTGACCATGCTGAATACTTCATAGGCCCTTTTGTACTGGAAATTTCTAACCTTTAGTTCTGGGAAATTTTCCTTTAGTTCTTCACTGAATGTCCCTTAGTGAGCTTGCCTCTATCAACACACATAGTATTCCTTTGTCTGCCTTCTCTATCACAGCTCTCCCTAGGTCCTCTAGATTATTTTTTTCTATGTTACATTTGACAGCATATGATATACAGTAAATTTCTTTCTGCCATTCCACTTCTACCAGACTGCAAGCTCTATGAAGGAGGGGATTATTTTGTTTCACTGTTGATTACTCTGACTGCTTTGTTACACAGGCCAGAAGAGCATGCAGCAGCACATAATGGGAATTTAAATGAGTGCATGTGTGCATAAAATACACGGGTGTGCATGCAACTGTGTGTGCTTGAGTACACATGTGTGCATGCATGTGGAGGGCAGAGAACAACTTCAGTTGCCATTTCTCAGGCACCTTCCGTGTGTTTTGGAGGCAGAGTCTCTGATTGGCTTGAAACTTAGTAAAGTAGGTTAGACTGGCAGGCAGTAAGTGCCAGAGAGCCACCTGCCTCTGCGTGCCATCTCATCGTCTTCATGATTACAGGTGTGCACCACTGGCTTTTAACATGGATTTTGGGGATCCAAACTCAACTGTTTTTGAGTCAAATACTTTACTGACTAAGTCATCTCAACCCTATAAAAAGGTATTTTATTGAAAAATAAAAATAAAAAAGGTTAACTCCCAGGGTAAGGCAATCTGCCACGTCAATCACTTTGAAGGGTTTTGAACTAGGGAACAAAATATGACTGGGGAGAGAAAGGGTACAGAAACACAGTCTCAATGTTGCCTTTTACAATTTATTCATCATTCTTAAACCAAATTTAGGCTCTCAGTAATTATTTGTATAAGGAAGTAGGAAACATCTGTTCAGTAAATTCATGTTCTTTTTCATTCTTTTCTACCCTGAGCTTTCCCCATTATTCTTTACTCTCTAAAGTTAAAGAGAACCAGCCCCCCCAAAAGAATATTGCAAACAAAACCAAAGAAATAAGATTAATGGAAATTTCCTTTGTATTAAATATCAGTTAAAACAGAGAAAAGAGAATATGCAAGTATTTGAAGGCAAAAGGAAACAAAATAGGCTATAAATTTAAGAGGAAAAAAAAGTAGAACAGTTCAGTGAAACACAGCTTTATGAGATGCTGGTGAACACTCTTTGTTAATATTGTTACTATAGCGATCCATTGGTAGGTGGGTACGAAGGGGGTCATAACAGAACAATTGCTTCATCCCTTGAGGCAGCTCCAGTCTGTTTGCACATGAGTAAACTAAATTGTTCATTAATCTGATTTATAAATTCTTCTCTCTGAAACGCAAAGCAAAAAGACTCAAGGCAATCTTGTACTACAAAAAGAAAAAATCAAAAAACAGAAAGAAGGTACTTCACTAGTTTTGCCCAACTTATCTGAATTACATAGTTTTCCTTTTCAGAAAGGTTTCTGAGCCCTCAAGGATCTAGATCAAGTCTCTAAATATATCTCAAGATGCATTATAAACAATTCCAGCCCCATCTCTCTACCTTTGGCTCATAACAGAGTGGTACTGTACTTTAGAAGAAAAGAATTTGTTCAACTATGCAAGTAAAAACAGGAGGAAAGAATATGCTGAAGAGCAGAGGCAGGAGGATCATGAGTTTGAGGCCAGCCTGGGCTATTTACAAAAAAGGAGGAAAAAAGAATCAACACATGCAATACAGAAATAAGATGCTTTTTAAGAGGTCACACTTCGTTTACGCTTGTCCAAGTGAAAGGAGAAACATATCCCTGCTGAATTATTTTATGGGTCTCATGATTTTATGAGTCAGAAAGAACTGAAGATCATTTCAAATCAGTTTGTTATTGTTCCTCAATTATTCTTCAAGTCATAATGCCAATTTCACTTAAAAAACCTGAAGTTTAGGGTTTATGATGGTGAAAAGAAGTAGAATCCAAGACAGGACAACTGCACAGCTTGTGCTATTACCATTGGCCTGGCACTGTCTGGCAAAAAAGAGGTCTCCCAGAGAGAAGGAGTTATAGTCATAGGCATACATTTTCTTTCCTAAAGTTATAAACTTAGTGTCTGTGAAATAACTGCTAAATCTGCCTGTGTGCTCTAGATACATGAATTAACTCTAAACAATCTAAGTTTATGGTATAAACCTGAAATACAGCAAAAAGGGCTAAAACGTTCTTTCATTACAATTCTTAGTGTTCTACAAAACAATGAGAAAATAGTAAAAACAATTTACTATTAACAAAAATCTTTAAAATAAACACAAATACCTAGTTCATTAACACAACTATGATTACAAAATGAAGTTCAGTGGGACATCTGCAGCTGGCATCTTCAATACATCTTGTTAAGAATGAACAGTGTATTTGCGAATTACTAAATTACCAGTTACTTTGCACTTACCAAAGCTGAGTTATGACTGCAGTAACTGTTCACAGTCATTGTGGCTGCAATACCTAGCAATTCTCCAATTTCATTCCTAAATGATTTCTCTAAAGTATATTTGGTTATCCCTTCATAATAAAAACAATTCCCACAATTGAGATTTTTCACCTCAAAATGACTCTCTTAAATGTCAAAGATGGACTTAACACATTTATTTATTCAAGTCACTCATTCAACCTACAGCTACCTAAAAAATAACCTGATAGCTGTTTTTTAAAATGTAGGATGTAGTCTTGCCATCTACAAAGTTCCAATCTAGTAATGAAAACACATAAAAACAAATTTTTGAAAATATAAGGGCATACACCCAAATATTACATGTACCAGAAGTATTGTTTAGCATAAGTAAATGCTGGTGAATTCTGATTAGTGGAGTCGAAGAAAGATTGCCAAGATGTACATACTATTCTAATCAGGGCCTCAGGATAGATCAGATTTCCATATAGAGGAAGTGGAGGAAAAGGTGGAAGGATAGAGCAAGACACTGCAGATTGATGGCCCAATGTAAGCAAATGTCCTTGTGTCCAAGACTGCCTGGCAAACTTGAAGCAATCTTATGAGGCCAGACCCAAGGTATATGCTTTGGGTAAGGAAAGATGATGTTACAGAGCTGTGTCTAGATTAGAAGGCCTTAAGTACTATTATAAATCTTAGCCTTATCCTATAGATAATAAGGATACAGTAAAGATATCTAAACAACGAAAGCAATATGATTCAGTTAGTCCTCTAAACTACTGTCAAGTGAGCAGTGAAATGGGTAACATAGAATGTAAAAAATGGAAGCAGTATGAAGTATTAGGCTATCTAGGTAGAAACAAATATGGTGGCCATATTAACAGAGGGAGCTATCATATTAGAAGAAAAGGTTATGTAGGAAGGAGGGGCAAAGGGAGGGAAGGAAGGAGAGTGGGGGAGAAAGGAGGGAAGGAGGTAGAAGGGGAGCTACACAGAGGGTTTTGAACAATTGGGAAGAGATGCTCAGATAAGTAATTGGGATTTCAAGTCTGGAATTGAGAAAAAAGCAGAGGCCAGAAATAGAGACTTTAAAGTTATTAAACCAGATATTTGGAAACATGAAAACAGGTGAAATAAACTACAAAAAAAGGACAAAGCAAATGAAGTGGATTGAGCATAAGATCTTTAGATATCTGCATTTAGAAAATGGGAAATACTAAAGAGAGCACAGAGAGGCAGGCCACAATCAATAAAAACAGAAGTCACCAAAGTTAAGAATGGGGAGAACTGGGGGCTGGAGAGATGGCTCAGCGGTTAAGAACACTGGCTGTTCTTGCAGAAGACCCAGGTTCGAATCCCAGCACCCACATGACAGCTAACAACTGTCCATAACTCCAGATCCAGGGGATCCAACAGCCTCTTCTGTCCTCCACGGGCATTGCCTGACATGGGTGCACTTACTTACATGCAGGCATAACTCTTATGCACATAAAGTAAAAATAATAAAATATTTTTTTAAAAAGAATGGGGAGAATCAAAGGGAAGTCACTCATGTAAAGCCCTAAAGCCAGTTAGTGAGTAAAGAGAACTAAAATTATGGATCTTATTACTACATTGCTGATAGAGGAAGAAGCTGCAGTAGCAGATGGAATGAGATACCAAGGTAAGAAAAACTCTTAGTAGTGAGCACAGACAGAACTACTCTCTAAAAAAGTTTAATGAGGGGCTGGAAAGATGACTTGGTGGATAAAAGCACTGGCTGTTCTTACAGAGGCAAGTCCCCAGCACCCACATGGCAGCTACAACCTTCTGTACCTCTAATTCCAGGGGATTCAACACCCTCTTCTTGCCTCTGTGGGCACTGCATGACATGGGTGCACTTCCATAAATACAGGTAAAATACTCATACACATAAAAATAAATAATGAAACCATAAGAAAGGTTAATGAAGAACTGAGATAGCCACTAACATCTCCTAGTTTCTACAGGGTTCAATCAGGGACTAAAGGTGCAGCTCAGTGTCAGAGTGCTTGCTTAGCATGCTTAAGACCTTGAGATTCATCTGAAACACCATTTACTTACTTATTTATTTATTTACATATTTATTTTTGTCTTTTTGAGAAAGGGTCTCCCTGCAGCCCAAGCTAGCCTGGAACTCATTATGTAGACCAGGCTGGCCTCAATCTCACAGGAATCCACCTGCCTCTGCCTCCTGAGTGCTGGGATTAAAGGCATGTGCCACCACACCCGACACAAAACATCATTTTTTAAAAGTCTATGATCAGTTCTAGAAATAGCTGATAAGCTAACACTTTGTGCCATTTAGTGAAGGATGATAACTGAGTCGGTGAACAAGAATACATTAGGAATAATTATATAATTTTTGGTTTTAACTTATTGAGCTTCTAAATTGAGTAAACTTTAGAATGAATATGTACAATAATAAAGTGGGGGAAAGTTGTTTTAAGTTATAAAAAGCATTTGTCTGTAATGTCTATCATCTCAAACCTAATAGGAGACCACAAGTGTCAAATAAGCACAGAAATTTGCTTTATTTCACAGATATATTTATCTGCCCCCCCACACACAGAGATATACTTTTTAAAAATCCTGGACGTCCATAACAAAACAACACTGTCAATACACTAACAAGTAACTTCCCTATCATTTGGGAGGAAAAAGAGATAATAAAAATTCTAGCACAAAGCTAAAAAAAAACATTTTTTAAAAGTAGTTTGAATTCCTAAAATAACAGCTTGAAATACAACACTTGTAAAATTATCCTTTATCCTTTTTTACTGACTCAGTTTTCTTTTGCAGATAGCTAGAAAAAAATCTGAAATCTGAAGTGGGAAACCAAGGGCTGGAGACATAGCTCAGTGGTTAAAAGCACTTACAGTTAGTTCTTCTAGAAGACACAAATTCAGTTCCCAGCACCCACATGGCAGCTCACAACCTCCTGTAACTCAAGTTCCAGGGGATCCCTGGCCTCTATAAGCTCCTGTATGCATGTGGTACACATAAACGCACATAAACACACACAAACAAAACAAAGGCTGGAGAGTAGGCTCATCAGTTAAGAGTACTTACTGCTCTCACAGAGGACTTGAGTTTGGCTCCTAGCACCTACATGGAAGCTCACAATTACCTAACTCCAGTTCTAGTGGATCTGACAATCTCTTCTGGCCTCTAAGGATACCAGGGACACACATGATACACATATATACATGCAGAAAAAGTCATATACATAAAAATTAAAATAAATCTTTAAATAAACAATCTTTAAAGTGGGAAATCATTTAAAAACAATTGTTTCAGTAGGCTCATGGCTATTAATATTTGGAAATTGAAATAAATTTTAAATAAATAATTTTCCAACATTCTTCTAAACACTACAGGAAACATAATGAAATTATTCCTCACTGTGGTAGAAAAAGAGCATTCTCAGCTCTTCTCATGTGAGAAAAGCTTGCAATGAGTCTATAAGAAACCCATTATATAGCCTTTGATGTTTGAATTAATTGGAAGAAAACAATACATTGAATCATAGTCACAGCATTTATGATCCACAGAAAACTTGCTCTTCAACATTAGTTTAGAAAGTTTTATTTAATAAAGAGGCAAGAAAAGGAAAATAACCTTTACAACATTCTTGAAGTATGGACACATCATATTTTTATATCTAGTAGATTACAATAATGTACTCTAGTAGGTCAGAAAGGTTTCAGTTTTATTCAGTCAGACCCAATTTCTTTTCTTACTGTATATAAATAAAACTAAGCTGTTTTTTAAAAATTGTTTATTTTCATTTTATGTGTATGAGTGTTCTGCCTGCATGTATGTAACTATACCATGTGCATGTAATGCCCATAAAGGTGAGAAAAGGGTGTCAGATTCCCTAGAACTGAAATTACAGTCAACTGTTAGCTGCCATGTGGGAGCTAGGAACCAAAGCCTGGTGCAAGAGCAGCCAGTATTCTTAACCACTGAGCCATCTCTCTCCAGCTCCAAAACTAAGCTGTTTTAATAGCCAACTTATCCTATACAAGTGAATGACTGAAGAAAAGAAACTTTTAAAAACTAATTTTAAAGCCATATTTTAGTTGTCTGAAACCCAGTGACTGTCATCAATACGCCCTTCCAGATAATTCCCTAAGAATTTATCTCCATTTTCTCTCTTTTAAAAATACACAATAAGAACTGAAATGTACCTTGAGTACAAGTAGGTTTCTTCTGTTTTAGGGCTCTCTCTTTTTTTTTCAGTCATAGATATTAGTATTCTTACTGTTTAAACAGGAGCTTATTTGATTAAAAATTTAAAGGTCAAAAAGGATTGCATAATGCAAAGTTAGTTGTCCCCTACTGTAGTCACCTGGTCTCCAGTTTTCTCCTCAGAAATACTCAGTGTTAAAAGTTTCTATATAGTTTCAGACATACAAACATACACAGTGGGTGGGGGACAGGCAGAGGGGGAGGGGAAGGGGAAGGGGGTGAGGAAGGGGAGGGAGAGAGGGAAGGAGAGGGGGAGGGGTGAGGGAGAGGGAGGGGGAGGGGAGAGAGAGGTAAAGGGAGGGACAGAGAGAGAGAGAGACAGAGAGAGAGAGAGAGAGATTTTTAAACAAATCACAGTACAATACACATATATTTCTGTGACTGCTTTTCCCCCTCGTTTAAGAATATATATGGAAGTAATTTCATATTACTATACACAGAACTATTTCTTTTAGAAAATGCATAGTAACTCTATATTAGTAACTATATATTAAACATAGTTTGCTTAAATAATCTATGCAGAGAGAGAGAGAGAGAGATTTTTAAACAAATCACAGTACAATACACATATATTTCTGTGACTGCTTTTCCCCCTCGTTTAAGAATATATATGGAAGTAATTTCATATTACTATACACAGAACTATTTCTTTTAGAAAATGCATAGTAACTCTATATTAGTAACTATATATTAAACATAGTTTGCTTAAATAATCTATG
>NW_008360330.1:4858525-4862140 GCF_000622305.1 Nannospalax galili | reverse complement strand
TTAAAATGTCTATTAATCTTGTGGGTAAAAAAAAAATCAGCAGCTCATCATAGTTCTAATTTGATTTTATTTAATTATTCAGATTAAGTGGTATTTTAGCCTTCTTTTCTACGAAGAGTATATGCTTTTCTCTAATCTTAAAACTTGTTTCTGTTAATAAAATATACACATAGTTTAGAGTTCACTTGCTCTACACAGCTTGTTAAAAACAATCTACAGCTCTACTTTTCTAACCACTTAAACAATTTAAATTTTTATTTACCCAGATAATATACTTGCCACCAAGCCTCAGAATCTGAGTTCAATTCTTGGGACCCACACAGTAGAAGGAGAGAGCAACTGACTGTCACAAGTTGTCCCCTGACCTCCACATGTATGCCATTTGAGCATTCAAGAATGCACATGGACACCACACAAGTATACTCATACACACACCAAATATAAAATTTAAATGTAGTAAAATTAGGAAATTCTTTTTTTTGTGGTCTTTTTGAGACAGGGTCTCCCTGTAGCTCCAGATGGTCTGGAACTCACTATGTAGACCAGGCTGGCCTTGAACTCCCAGACCCCCGCCTGCCTCTGCCTCCTGAGTGAAGCAACTACTTTTTATCACTCTTAGCTATTTGTTTGGTAGTTACTCCTACATATTAAATATATGGATATATTAATATTTAAAATTTTCTCTTTTTGACATTTCTGACTTGATACTAGGAAAGGAGTATTTGACTCTGTTTCCCCATTACCACTCCACTCTGCACACACACACACACACACACATCTTATTCTTTCACTTCCCTATGTGGTTATATAACATTATTGGCAAGAATAAATATATAACTACGTGCTATTGAGGCTTTAGCCACAAAGCAAATCCTGTGTGCAACAAAGTGGTCAAGCCCATAAATTCTGATGGAAAACTTTCTGGGCTGACATCTTATTCTTGTCATTTACTGGCATACCACTCCTATCTTTAAAAAACAATTTTTTGAGACAATGATGTTGTGTAGCCCAGTTTGGCCTTGAACACTCAGAAATCTTCCTATCTCAGTCTCTTGAGTGATGAAACTAACAGGCACGTAATACCATGTCTTGCTAAATCATCATCATCATCATCATCATCATCGTTATTTTGAGACATACTTTTATGTAGCCCAGGCTAGCCTGCAATTCACTATGATGTAGCTGAGGACCCTCTTTCCTTTACCTCCCAAGTGCTGGGATTATAGGTATGTACCACCATACCCAATTTTATGTAGTACTGGGGACTAAACTCAGGACTTTGTGTAGGTAGGCAAGCACTCTACCAACTGAGCTACATTCCCAGTCTAAACAGTTTACTTTTGACTCACATCCATAAATATTTATGATGTACACAGTGTGTGTGTGTGTGTGTGTGTGTGTGTGTGTGTGTATTGAGAAATGATCAACTCAGAATAATTAGAATACCTATCACCATAATGTTTTCTCATTTCTTTGTGGTAAAACTATTCAAAATCTTTTCTATTTTGAGATATATAAGGTGTTATTTTTAACTTTGTTTGTCCTACTAACCCACAGTACCTAAGAACTTATTCCTTCTATCAAACAGTAACACCACCTGCTGTGGCACTGTCCTCATATCACTTTTCCAACTTCAACACTTCATTCCAACATTATGGTAACCATTATTCTGCTCAAAACATTTATGACTGCAATCAGTTTTTTAAGGTTCAATTAATGAGTGAGACCACGAAGTGGGTATTTTGATATCTAAAGTATAGCACCTAATGCCATAAAAGCCCATTCATATTGAATCAGATAAGAGTATTTCATGTTTTTATGGCTGAACACTCTTCAAATTTTAGTTCTGTCCATTTTTCCAAAATACATATATAATATCACATAATGTGATACCTAAAAAGGTTGATGTCAATGAGGTTCAGAGTAGAATGGTGTTTACACAGGGCAAGAGGTGGGGTGAAGTAGGTATGGAGTAACCCGAGGAGAATCTGGTCAATGGGTACTAAGTTACGGTTAGTGAGAAGCAAGAAGTTCAGGTATGCTTTTAGACAGTAAGATGACTATGGGTAGTAATGCACTCTGAATTTCAGAAAGCTAGAAGAAAGGATAAGAGTTTTCATCATAAAAACAAACAAATGTTTGAAGACAGATATATATATATATACAAAATTATTAGTTTTATTTTATGTGTATGCATGTATTGCCTTCATGTAGGTAAGTTGCTCCTGTGTGGTGTAATGCCTACAGAGGTCAGAAGAGGTGGTCAGATCCCCTGGGACTGGAGTTATAGACAGTTGTTAGCTGTTGTGTGGGTGTTGGGATTTGAACCCGAGTCCTCTGCAAGAACAACCAGTGTTCTTAACTGCTGAACTCTCTCCAGCCCCTGAAGACAGATATATTTAGCCTGATTTAAACATTATGTAATGGACACATGTATCAAAACATTACCCCACATCCCATTAATATACAGTGTTCATATTTTATGTCATTAAAATACAAAATTTTATTGTTTTATAGAACATCCAGTTCTTTTTTTTCATGCATGCAATAGCTTATCTTTCTGAGGATAGAGAAAACTATTTTTAAATCAATTATTATTGCCTTCCTAAATTTTTTGTTTTTACTTGTTTTTCTGTTTGCTTGCTTTTGTTTCTTTCATGCTAGAGGCTTTTCTTCATGTTTGTTAGGAAGGTTAGTGTATTTAAGTCTCTCCTCTTAAAGGGTATATTTTTAATACTTTTCTTGGTGTAGTGCAGTGAGGGGAGTGGGAAGCAGGGGAATAGTCTTATCCTTCAGTGTGCAAACGTTTGCTTAATTCCTCCATATTTGGTAAACTGCCTTGCTCTCAATTTTTTTTCTGGTATTCTCCCATCCAGAGATGCTTGGTTTTTTGTTTTTTTTAATGTGTGTGCTGTTTTTCTTTCCTGAGAATATACTAGAGTACCAGGGTAGCAGTATAGATGGGAAGAGCAGTGAGATGGTGTTCTGGATAGCTTTAGTTGTCAACTTGACACACCTGGGTAGAGGGGAGCCTCAATAGGGGAAATGCCTCCGTTGGACTGACCTGCGGCAATGTCTGTCAGGCATTTTCTTGATTGTTGAGTGATGTGGGAGGGCCCAGACCACTGTGGGTGGTGCTACCCCTAGACAGGTGGCTCTGGTATTATATGAGAAAGCAGGCTGAGCATGGGCCATGGGGGAACAAGTCAATAAGCAGCATTCCTCCACAGCCTGTGCTTCAGTTCCTGCCTCCATGTTCCTGCCCAAGTTCCTACCTTTAGCTCCCTCAGTGTGGAACTGTGACCCAGGAGATGTAAGCCAAATAAATTCTTTCTTCCCCAAGTTGGTATTGGTCAGAGTGTTTTGTCAAAACAATTGGAAGCAAACTAGGACAGATGGGAAATAGAAAATGATCCAGGAATCAACTATCATATGTTCTTGATATCATCTATTCCTGAACTATAAGATTCTGTGAAAAAAAATAATAAGATACCATTCTGGCTCTCTTCCTTGGAACATTAAGATCTAGCTCTTTCAAGTGAGGTATGGCATTTGCCACACTCTAACTGCTCCTAGCTGTCAGAGAGAGAGAGAGAGAGAGAGAGAGAGAGAGAA
>NW_008360330.1:4813871-4858478 GCF_000622305.1 Nannospalax galili | reverse complement strand
TTTTTTTTTCTTTCTTATTTTCCATATGCTTGAAGGACAAGGTCTTTAAAATAAAATTCCTTTACTATAGCTTTATTGGGGTTTGTCAGGAAGACATACAATTAGAAGCTTAATTCATTTTTTAATATTTTATTTATTTTTATTTTATGTGTCTGAGTGTATTGCTTGTGTGGATGTAAGTGCAGCCATGTAGTGCAATGCTTACAGAGGTTAGAAGATGAGGTCAGATCCCCTGGAACTGGAGTTACAGACATTTGCTAGTTGCCATGCGGGTGCTAGGAACTGAACCTGGGTCCTCTGCAAGAGCAGTCAATGCTCTTAACCGATGAACCATCTTTCCAGTCCTGGAGATCACATTTTAGAGGACTCTATTATCTTAAGATAATAGACCTCATAGTTTGGCATTTTTTTATATATATAAAAAATTATATTACATTTGTTTTATTGCCATGTTGGACACGTTAAGGTCCAAAGACAACTTGCTGGGAGAAGGTTTTCTTCCACTCTGTGGGACTTGGGGATCGCACTTAGGTTGTCAGTCTTGGTAACGAGCACCTTTATCTGCTGAGCTATCTCATTGGGCCAATCCTCATATTTTAAATGTACAAACTGGCACTATCAACCCTAATAATAGCCAGTGTAAAAAATAACTTGAAGAGAATTAGAGAATCCTTTATTTAAGACACTTTACTGCCATCTGCTGGAAAACTATGAAATAATTACAAACTACATGACAATTAAATGAAAGGTGCCCCTTAGTCACCTTCACAGAAATGAACTATTTGTAACGGGATAGGGAAGACAAAAGAGCAAATTTGGAAGTTCTCTTCTTTCAAATTGGCAAACATGATTAGAATAGGAAGGTAATAAAGTGAGTTATGTTATAATGTTTCCTTTAAAGATGTTAGTCTTCCATCATAATTGATATATTTTAGGGAATAATTGCATACAACAGAAATTTTGTGTTGGTTATGCACAATGTAACCTATGACAAACACTAATAAGACTGTAAGGAAGCAGTAAGAAATGTACAGTTCATAAAAATGTCCATTGCTAAGCTTCCACCTGTCCCCATATTTAGAATTCTTGCAAGATATATGAAAATACATTTTTTTTTTGGTCTTTTTGAGACAGGGTCTCCCTGTAGCCCCAGTTGTCCTGAAACTCACTATGTAGATCAGGCTGGCCTTGAACTCACAGAGATCCGCCTGCCTCTGCCTCCCACGCCACATCCGCGTGCACCACCACACCCGGCTGTAAATGCCTTTTTAAAAAACATTGACTTCATGGGTTACAGTGACACAAAAAATGAATATTTACTAATTCTAGTTCTTATGTTCAAATAATTAATATGCTTCCCAGTACTGTTTGTAGACAAAGAATGCTACTATCTGAAGTCATTTCATTTTGAAAACTTATCTCCTCATGCTTTAAATGGTTTTAATCTAGACATCTGATGAATAAATTAAAATCTGGATATTGTTCTTAAGGAAAGAGTAGTTTTTCTTGATTTTCTAAATCTGAAAGTGAGTGCTTCAGAAAACACCACATTTTCAATAGAAAATAATTTGATGATAGAAAATCCAAGTTCATTTTAGTGTCCAATAATTTGGAAACTGGAATGTAAGTGTGTGATAACTCTACCAGGGAAACGTTCTTACTCATTGCTATCATTCCTGTGTAGATCACTGTACCAGCATTCTAATTGGTCTCTGACTTCCCATTCTTGTATCTTTACTGTTAACAAAAGCTGCCATGATGACCAACATGCCCTTCATGACCTAGCTGCCCAAGAGCTCTATCCATCTCCTATGCCTCTCCTCTGTTCATTCCCCTCCAGTTTCATGGGCTTCTCTGCTGTTCATCTAGCCCTGTAAACATTGTGTCACTTTAAATCAGCTGCTCCCCCAAGTGGATACCCCCACTACTAAGTTTCCAAAGTGCTACACTTATACTTACATCAGATCACTACTCAAATATCAACAAGGTCTTTCTTGACCACTTTAGCTAAAATGATTACTCCTGACACTTTGGTTTCCTAGTTCTGCTCCCAACTTTGTTTTCTGCTTCATATCTGCCAACATCAGACGATATAAAAATATTTTCTACTAGTGCTTATTGTATATGACTCCACATTAGAATGCAAGCTCACAAAAGGAGAGACTTTTGCCTATATATTCTTTTTTTATTTATTATTTTTATTTTATGTGTATGAGTATTGCCTGCATGTATGTGAGTCCATCCGTGTCGTGCAATGCCGTGGAGGTCAGAAGAGGGCTTCAGATTCCCCTGGAACTGGAGTTAAGGACAGTTCAAAGCTGCCATGTGGGTGCTTGGAATTGAACTTGGGTCCTCTGCAAGAACAGTCAGTGCTCTTAACCGCTGAGCCATCTCTCCACAGCCCCTTGTCTATATTTTTCAACGCTAAGCTCAAGAACCTAGAATAGCATCTAGCACATAACTATCCATTACTTCTATTGAAACCATATAAAAAATAAACAATGCTCCAAACAGGTGACAAAATAAATGCAAACTCTCCCTCCCTCACCTTATTTATGCTGTTAATTTCATTTGGTGGTTGATGGGAGAAACTGCTTAGAATATCTTTATGGGAAAAACAAAGAGAATGAAAAACTGCCTTTGAGGGATAATGCAGAAAATACCTGTTTGAAACTTATATCCTTTAAAAGATCCACTTCCCCTCCAACTCTGGTTGCTCTTTACATTGTAACTACCACTTAACAAAACGCATATAGGATATAATTTGAAAGAGCACCTTTTTCAAAAGAAGTATATTCTAATGAGTGCTTTATGGTGGCTCTGAAGTATTATATCAGATTGAGAACCAGAAGAAAGGCAGAGCTCGGTTAATGAACTGCTTTAAACTTTAAGAGCAATACAATAGGGTAGTAATTAATATTATTACACCAATATTGTCACTATATAACTAAGGCAGGCACTGTCCTATATTTTCCTCATTTTCATTCTTATTTTTCTTTACTTAGTCAGTCACTCATTATTTATGGAGTATCTATTGGCCTGTCATCCTTTTGACAGGCGAACATTTAAAACAAGTTGTCTCCGTTTGATGTTTAATTTTCTCTCTTAATATACTGTCTTTTCAAGCCATTTCAGAATAGTGTCTACTATTATACCATTGAAACTGCTGTCTTAGTCTAAATTCACTAAGTATCACAAATCCAATGACCTTTTTGTTTTTAGCCCTTATCTTTGTATTCTCTCAGCAGCGTATAACAAAGTTGTGGCGGTTCTTAATCATCCTCACTATGACCATTATACTACTCAGTGTAGTCATTTATTTGATAACATGATCTAGTTTGGATTCCCCACCCTTTATAACACACATACAGAAAAGTGCTCAAATGACTAATGTTGAGCTTAATGAATGATCCCACACACCACCTGTGTTGTAACCACTACCTAAGGCAACAAAAAGAACAATAAAGCACTTCAGAAACCCCCGTCATATTTCTGACCTCTTGCTATCATTTCTACCTTTTCCCTGAAACTAACTACAAGCCCGACATCTAACACCACAGATTAGTTTTGCCTATATGGGACTTTAGATAAATGGAATGAGATGGAATATACTATTTTCTTCACTGAAATTCCTTGTCAAGCCTCTTGCTTATTTATTAGGAAGCCTTTGTATTACTGGCCAAAACAGCTTTTTGTTATAGGTGTTAACAAGTATGCTGTCCTACCCTACAGTTTAGTTTGCCTTTTCACTTTCTTTTTTAAAATATTTTTCTTATTTTTATTTTATGTGTATGAATGTATTGCCTGCATATATGTATGAGCACCCATGCCATGCAGTGCCCACGAGGCCAGAAGAGGGCAATGGATTCCCCTGGAACTGGAGTTACGGACAATTGTTAGCTGCCATGTGAATGCTGGGAATTGAACCTGGGTCCTCCCCAAGAGCAGCCAGTGCTCTTAACTTCTGAGCCATCTTTCCAATGCCCTTTTTTACTTTCTTAATGGTATTTTGATAAGAATTCTTAATCTTTATATGGTTGAATTTATCAATTATTTTCCTTATGATTAGTGTTATTGGTAAAGAAATTTTCCTCTATTCAAGATCAGGAAAATATTCTGGAAGCTTTGTTGTGCTACTTCTCTCTATTAGACCTACAACATATCTGGAACAGATTATATACATGGTTCTAATCAAGAAGTCAAGCCCTATACTCTGTCCCCCTCTTCTTCTGCCTTCACTATTCTTGGTTATGCCATTTCTAGATGAAACTTAGAATTCACATAATAATTTGGAGGAGGGACCATGTTGTGATCTTAACCTTGAGAACTGAAAGATAATATTTCTTCTAATATATGATAATGATAAGGGCATAGTCTTGTCTTTTCTTTTTGAGGTGGTAGGGATTGAATCTAGGACTTCATGCATGCCAAACAGGCTCAGCCACATCTTGAACCCTAGTTTTTTATTTATTTAAATCCGTTTTACAATTTTCTATGTAGAAATCTCACACACCTCATTGGGTGACCCCCCGCCCGCCATGGATATTTATTGCCTTGTGATATTATATTAAGGATATACTTTTAGAAAACCTCTATTCTATTTGTGGGTATATAGAAATGCCAGTAGAAATGAAATTAATTTTATACACATATTTTTGTTTCTACACATGTATTCATCCTATCTTGCTAATAAGCACATAAAAAAAATCTACTAAAAGGATAAACCCTGTACTCTCCATTCTTAGGGACTGGCACCCAATGTTACACATACAACAATTACTCACTGAAGCATTCAACAGAAGGAAATTTTGCCTAAAGAAAAATCACAAAGGATAAAAACAGAACATGCTTATTAAATAATTCAAGATCAGACAGGCAAGAAAGAAAAGAATATCTCTGGAAGCAGTCTTTATACCCCTCTCCTAGTGATAAGAGTAGCTTCCACTGTTAATTTAGGACAACGCTGAAAATGAGCACAAGCTGCCACGAGTCAGGACAACTGCCAGACCTGTCCAGAACAAAAGTGAGAGGAATGGCTCAATACAGACACCTTTGACACTCCCCATCTTAGGGAACAGGAGCTGAAACACCATAGATGTATAACAATTTACCACATTGTTCTTACTTCTCTCTTCTATAACCCTGTGGTAATTCTTTAGACTATGATTATGTATCTTCAGAACAAACACTTATCAGTATAACAGAAATAATAAAAACAAGGGAATTGAAAGGCAAGTACAAATTTAATGTATGTGAAATATCAGTGCATGTGAAATATAAATGAGCTATACAATGGTTATACCCCAGTAAGTTTTCAATATTATTTAGGCCTACACCTAAACTTGTTTCAACACATGCCAAAGAGGCCCAATGGAAATAAGATTAAAGGAATATGACTTCTCCAAATAATAACACTTGGAGAATATATTTCCTAGCCTATTTTTTGTTGTTGTTATTGTTGTTGTTGTTGTTGTTTTTGAGACAGGGTCTCACGATGTAGCATTACCTGCCCTGGAACTTGCTTTGTAGACAGGATGGCTTAAGACTCACAGAGATCTGCCTATCTCTGCATTCAGAATGCTGAGATTAAAGGTATGAACTACACCCCAGAGAACTAAATTTTTTAAAAGCAACAAATTTTCAGGATAATAAGAGAAATGAAGACACATTCAGAAAACAAACTCTGAGCTACATTTAGAAAACAAAGAAAAAGGCAAAAACAGAAAAACTCCAAACAAAAACCTTATTTTAGAAAACACAATGAAAATCGTTTAATTATAGCTTGACCACCACAGAGACAATTTATTTTATCTACCTACCAAGTATCCCTATGTAAAACACTTGTGGTTCATTAAATACATAATACATTGCAAAGCCTCAAGGCAGCTTCTATATTTCAAATTTCTCCATTATTTAAAATACTATATTCTTTAAAATCATCAGCCATTTTAATTATTTAAATATCTAGAGGAAAAAAGGGGTCACAGAGTTAGCTGCTTTGATATTGGACATTTCCTTTAGGTTTAACAACTGAAATGAATGTTTTTTTTCTTTAGGGGATTTTTGTTTTGGCAGATACTAGAGATTAAACTCATAGCCTTGTGCACTCTAAACATGTATTCTAACACTGTTATATTCCCAATCTGAAATATAGGAGGTTAACATTTCTTCCTGCTGTCATCTACTCAACCCATGGTTCTAAATATAATTTATGTCGAACACACAAAATTATCTTAGTTAAATCACCCTAATCTGACATCCAAAATAACAGTAACACTTACGAAAAGGACTGTCTAAACCACTCAATACTAACTTCTCTCAGCAACTTCCCTGAGTCTCTGTGCTGAAAGAATATTAGCAATGCTCTAACAATCCAGAGCTGAGCAATAAACAACAAGGCATGCCATCCAACTTGCCTAGACTAAGCAGCAGTCTTATCACTATAAAATAACTGCTGTCACTTGGTTATAATGTACAGAACTCTGATGACCTTTGACTTTGGATCAGCATGCTATTGACTGCAATGCACTGGCTTAACAGGAAACACACAATGTTTTGTTTTACTGTAACAGTAACAAATTCTATAAATTATTCAATAAAATCTAGTAATTTATTTCCTTTTATTAGCTTACCTAGTTTAGCGGTGCCCTCTGGTGGGTACTCAGGAAACTGACCCTCTGAAGGGACACTGACAGTTCTCCTCAGGCATCTTCCTTTGGTTGAATCTGTAGGTTGCTCCTGTCCTCCTTCTACAGGTATCTAGTTAGCCAAGAGAAAAAGAGATGAAACAAAATGGTGAACTTGTCTTAAATACTTTCTGACTGAATAATGTTTTTAGTCAATGAAGACAGTAGTGTGGAATGAACAGATTAAAGGAAAAGTGTAGAAGTAAAGCATAAAAGATGTTAAGGTATTACCAACCTTTTTTTTTTTTTTTTTTTTTTTCCTTCCAGGAAGCTGTTCTTTAAAAAGAAAACTGAAAGATCAGGAAGGGTGAGAATGTAAATTAGCTTATAAGGAGTATGTACAAATCATCTCCAGGTGTGAACCTGTTCTGGAAGCTCAGAAATCAAAATAAAACACCTACACAAATAAAAGCCTCCTCTGTATCAGAAACTTGTTTATAAGCTTTAATTTTAGCCAATATTCAAAAAGGAAAAGCTGACTAGAAAGAGTTGCAAAATTCTCTTAAGATGGGGTTGCTTTGTTAGATAAATATTTTAGGTAAATCACCCAACTTTTATTCAATATTAGAATCAAATACTTATATATGTCTAGTAAAACATTTTCAGTCAAAACATATAGATACTTGCATAGATATATAAGATGGTATATTTTCTCCTAAAAGACTGTTGTTTTTTTAATAGTAAAAATATTTTTTGGTAGAGTTTCAGGAATATATCAAATGGTTATTTGCATATAGGAATAAGAACTATAAATGGTTAAAAAGAAAAACCCTACTCAGTAGGTCATCATTGTAGAGTAATGGGACAACACTAAGTTCCTTTTTTAGAGGGGATGTGGACAGTCATAGTAGCTTCCTCTTATCTATGAGAGCTATGGTCCAAGGCCCTAATGAATCAATTGATGTCTGAAACCACAGATGGTAGCAAATCCTACATATACTATGTTTTCCCCTATATATATCTATGATAAAATTTAAGTTGTAAGTTAGGTATAGTAAGAGATTAGCAACAAAACTAATAAAATAGAACAACTATAACATATAATGTTATGAATCTTTTCTCTCTTCTATTACTTCACCATTCTCTACAGTTCAATACAGTTCATCTTTTCACTTAATGGAAGTACTTTACAGCTTCTCTTTGGCACAGGAAACTGCCAGTATCTACTTTTGTACTGTGTTTTTATTAAGTAAAATAAAAAATACTAAAAGACAACCACAGTCATATCTTGAGAATCAATCTGGTAACTAAGAAAGCTACTAAGTAGCTAGAGGTGAATAGCATATACAGTGTGGGTACTCTGGACAAAAGCATGATACACATTCAAATCAGGAGGAAGCAGGATAATGCTACTTCAAATACTGTGGTGCAGAACACAACTATTTAAAACAAGAATTGTTTATTTCTGGCATTTCCATTTAATATTTCTGAATATCAGATCATAGATAAGTAAAAGTCTAGAAGACAAAACTATGCACTACTGCAATGCTAAATTTGGGAGCAACAGGTAAAGAAAGACCTTTTACAAATGATATTTTATTATAACTTTTCCCACAAATTGTATTAGTTTGGTAAAGTGTATGGGTAATTCATCATATCTACTAATTTCTTATGCCTCCTGAATTTTTTAAAATAAATCTCAGTTAATAATGACTAACATTTAATTCTTACTAAGGAAGTCTAATGAAATGATAAGCGACACTATGAAAGGGGTATTATAATTATCCTTTTTTGTACACAAGGAATGATTTGTATTTCTAAATGACTACAACATGCATCACATCAAATGTTCCAGCAAAGTGGCAACAGGTTCAGGCTTAAGTGTGTATTTCTTCTGCATTGCTCAGTAATCCAACTCCTGTAACTGGGGTCAAGGACACAATAGCTTTCTCTCTGTTACTGAGCATCTGAAGAACAATTATCTAAGTCCTTCACGAGTACTGAAAGTTTCCACACTTTTTTAATAGGACCAAATATTCTTCCATCTCCTCATTATGACCATGGTTACACTTCAGACATTAAAAAATTGAAGGACCAAATTAAGAAAGATAAAATTCTAGAAGTATACTGAAATTTAACAGCATCAATAAAGACAAGGCTCTTCTTAAAAGAGCACTTCTTTAAAACTTCATGAACAGTAATCCAAGTCATCCATCCCTTCAGAATGTAAATTATACTATCTCTAACTAAATCATTTAAATAGTAGTGCTGAAAGGTTAAGTCACTCTTTTTCTATTTTTTTTATTTTATTGTATTGTATGTGTATGAGTGTATTGCCTGCATGTATGTGAGTGCACCTATGTGAACGCAATGCCATGGTCAGATGATGGCTTCGGATTCCCTGGAACTGGAGTTAAGGACGGTTTGTAGCTGTCACGTGGGTGCTGGGAATCAAACCCGGGTCTTCTGCAAGACCAGTCAGTGCTCTTAACTGCTGAGCCATCTCTCCATCCCCAGGTTAAATCACTCTTAACAAATGCAAAAATATAATTTTTACTTGCTTTTAAAGTAGAAATAATGGGAATAAATCTGGAAAAGTAATTTAGATCATTGAGCAAATAAATACAGCTATTTTTGATAGCTTTAATTTGTCTATTATCTGACATAACAAAGGCTTAAGCTCTACCCAAAAAAAAGTTGGTAATTGCTTATAGGAAGGGATAATCCTCCTCTAGAAATTTATAAATGCCATCCATATCAATGTAAACAGGAGAAAGATTTCTTTACCATATGCTTTGTCTGTACCATAATTAAGAAAAGAAATAAGGGGCAGGAGAGATGGCTCAGTGATTAAGAGCACTAGCTACTCTTTCAGAAGACCTAGGTTTGGTTCCCATCACCCACATGGTAGCCAAAAAAAATCCCACACTCCAGTTCCAGGGATCCAACTCCCTCTTCTGACCTCTTGTGGGCACTGCATGACACAGGTGCACTTACATGCAGACAATATACTCATACACATAAAATTTAAAATAATAATAAATAAATAAAATATTTTTAAAAGAAAATAAATAAATCTTATTTAGGTATAAAATTTATTTGTAAAAATTTATGTAGACTTTGCATTTCTAATGCTTAAAGTTAAAATACGATCAAACATTTTTTAAAAATTTATTTATACTGAATTTTTGTGTATTTCATACAGAACATCTCAAACAATCTTAATCATTTTTCTACTTCTGTCCCCACTGGCACCCTCCCATCTCCCCGCCCCCACTGGAACCCATATACTCTGTCATCTATGTTAAGGCCCAGTGTGTCAAGTCAGTGTCCCCAGCTGTTCCCCACTGCAAGTCCATCCACTGAGGTCTAGTCAGCCTATCTAGAGTCCCTTATTTTATTCAAAATATTACTCTGAACGTGCGAACTTTTATTCTAAATTTAAATTTCCTAAGAATATTTTATTGTTATAACACTAGATTGCTTCTTAGATAAAATATTTTGGAAGACATGGATTTATTCCTTTAAAATTGGTAATTTTATTACTTTCAAACGAACCAAATTAAAGATCATGAATCTTAGTATTCAGTGAAAAAGAGGCAGTTCTATACTATCAGTTTTCTCCATTCTGATTGTCCTAATTTACTTTACCACTTCACACTTTTGTTAACAATGAATTGTTCATAAAAATTTGCATATCATTTCAGTTTCTATGACATGAAAATACTTTTTAAACACTTCTTTGGCCTTCCTTTTTTGCTTTAATAAAAAAGAATCGAGTACTTTAATTTCCTTCTATTTTATCAGAGAAAAGAAGAAAATCCTAAGTGGCTTCCATAGTTTCTAAGATGTGGTATGTTCACAGCAAAATAAAAGGAAACTTCTGGTTTCTAAGTCCTCTGTTAACTCCAAACTGTCCATGACATCTATGGAGCAAGGTATATGTAATATTTATGTTCACATACATATGCTTTCTGTAAAATAATCTTTCATCTTGCTTAGAATTATATGGAAATTAACTTCTATTCACTTGAGTTCAACAGATTTTGTAATTCACATTTTCAAGATCTGCTCCAGAGCTGCTAAATCAGAAATTGTAGGGGTAGAGCTCACCACTCTATTTTAATAAGATTTGGATGCTCACTACAGTTGAGCCACTGCCTTAAGGTACAGTTTTCTCTCTTTCCTACCATGGCTAAACATCTCAAAGTGTCATCTATAAGAGAGGTTCTCAACCTTCCTTGAAAATTATGACCATCCAGAGGAACTTTAAAACATGCCAATGCTTAGATGTTCTTGGCAGGCAAAGTTGAGGAGTGCTTGTCTAGTCTCAATATCTCTGTCCTGTATTTATTTCTTAAATCTTGGCCATCAGTACTAAGTATACCAAGAAACAGAAAACATATATGTTTATTAAACCTCAACTTCTGCATTTTTCAGATATCCCATCTGGATTCCTGGAGTGAATTCCTGGAGATTTTGAAGAAGTCTCTCACTGCCAAGTTCAGTCCTCTATGATTTTCAGCATAACCATCTCAATAGTGTTCTCAATCTTAGTTGTTCTTTGGAAAATCTTTTCCTGCACATACTCAGTATAGTTCTTAGTCAAGATATCTTTTGGATATCTTGTTCAGTAAATTCGAGTTTCTTCAGAGGTTCTCTGCCTCCTCAGAGAACCACTCCTCCTTATAATTCACATTTTCAAGCTCTGCTCCAGACCTGCTAAATCAGAAATTGCTCTGAAGTTCACTCTGCTTGAACTTCAGATTGCTGGGCAACAACTGGGAAATGGTAAGTAGCAGAGAGAGTTAGGCTACCTACTGTCCAGTACCTGAAAAATATGTATATTGGGGTGGGTTGTTTTGTTCTTTACAGAGTGAGGACTAGTCTTCAATCAGTTATTCTATCATAGCTTGTGCCAAGTACTTCTTATTTTCTTTTATCCAAATTCCTACAACAGTTTCCTTTCCCAGTACCTGCTCCTTAAATCTATCTTTTAAATATTTAAAAGAGCAGTTCCAAACACAAATATGGTCATTTCATTCTGAGGAATAAAGCCCTCAAGCAGTTCTTCTTTGCTCTAGCAGTGTTTTTCAAAGGAGAGGTGCTATGTTTGCTGGGGGTATGGGTGGGAGGCATATCTCTCTACTTTAACCTGGACACAATTCTGTTTATCTGTCCCTTAAATATTATATATAAGCTTTTCTACAATGACAGAGTTTACAAGTACTACCCCATAAAGTTCAAGCTCCCCAACATGGTACACCAGGTTTCCCACAATCTGATCATTCATGCTGTGTTCAGCTCCAGATTTTACAGTATGGAAACACCAAATTGCTTGCATTTCCCTAATAGAGCCCCTATTTTCACAGCCATGTCCCCTTCTTTAGTTTATTCTCTCAACCTGAAATCTGTCCTTCACTACTTTTCTATTCTCTATCTGGCAGGTAAACTATTCATCCTAAAGCTTAGGACAGACACTGACACTTACAGGACTCTTCCCTCAGTATGACTGCTCCAACTGGGCATTAAAATACAGTTGTCTTAGTTTCCTTCAATAACAATGTTTTCTTCATCACTCTAGCTTTAATACTGATTTATAACTTTCAACTAATTTCAAAGAAATTAACAGTTTATACCTTACCAGCCACCCCTAAATCTTAAAATAGCTCCAACCCACAAATGAATACATCTTTTATAAGTAGAGATTGCAGCCGTTTTAGCCAAAGGAAAAAAAAGTATAATATCAGGAAAAAGGTTGGTTAGCATACAAGTATTCTCTTTTTTTCGTAAAGAGGAAGTAGGCCAACTGATAAGAACCCCACCACCACCACCATACACACAAAGGGGACAGGTCTCCCTATACTCATAGGTGGCTAGGCACTTGCTATGTAGACCAGGCTGGCCTGGATTTCTGAGAGATTCACCTCTCTGGCTCCTAAGTGCTGGTATTAAAGACATTTGTCACCATGCCCCAGCTCTGGCTAGAACTTCTTAAGGGGCAAAAGTAGAGTAGATCACCAAAATATGTAATGACCATTCTCAAACAACAGACCAAGTATAATTCAAATAGCATTGGGAGGGCTGGAGAGATGGCTCAGTGATCAAGAGCACTGGCTGCTCTTGCAGAGGAACAGGGTTCGATTCTCAGTACCACATGGTGGCTAACAACCATTTGTAACTTGGGTTCCAGGGGAATATGACGCTCTCTTCTGACCTCTTCAGGCATTGTATGACACAGGTACACTTAAATATACAAGCAATATACTCATACATATAAAACAGAAATAATAAATAAAATACTTTTTAAAACAAAACAAAAAAAATAGCATTGGGAAAACTATCACAGCTTTAGACCTAAGGAATGGTAGTTTCCCAATAGGCCTATTTTCTTTTATCTCCCTCTTCCAATACATCCAACAGATTACTATTCATAGTCCTTAACTTTATTTTTTATGTGTATGTGTGTATTGCCTGCATGTAGGTAAATGCACCCATGTTGTGCAATGCCTGTGAAGGGCAGAAGAGGTTGTTGGATCCCCTGGGACTGGAGTTATGGACAGTTGTTAGCTGCCATGTGGGTGCTGGGATTCGAACCTGGGTCTTCTGCAAGAACAACCTGTGTTCTTAACCGCTGAGCCATCTCTCCAGCCCCCACAGTCATCAACTTTTAATCAAATCCCTTTTTATTAAGCTTTCTTTGATAATTCCCCAATTGCCAATAGAGTCTAAATGATATATTTAATCAAGTTTCTTTAGAATAAATGAATTCTTTCATACTTTCCAGTTTAACTGTTATTATTTGCCAAATGCTACTTTTCTTTTAGATTTATTATTTTATGTATATGTGTGTGAGCTTGAGTATATGTATGAGTACCACATGTGTGCAGGTACCCATGGAAGTGAAAAGAGAGTGTCAGACCTTCTGGAACTAGAATTACAAGGGGTTGTGAGCAACTCAGCATGGGTTCTGGGAACTAAATCCAGGTCTGCTGGGAATTGAAACTAAGTCCTCTATAGGAGCAGCCAGTGTACTTAACCACTGAGCCATCTCTCCAACCCTGATATTTACTTATTTTTAAGTTTTGTTTTTTACAGGTCTATCCATTCCATTCTGTGCTTCCCATGTGCTCCTGGGTATGGGTCCATGCTCTGGAATCTAGTCAAATTACTAGGCACCATACCAATAATGAAAACTGACTCTCCCTCTCCCAACATCCATCAGTTTTCATGAGATAATAAGCTAGGGCTGGGGCTTTCTACCCACTTCCCCCATCCACGCTGGGCCTGTCTAGCTTGGATTTGGATAAGTCTTGTGCATGCTGTCATAAGCACTATGCATTCATATGTGCAACTACCCTGTGATGCCTAGAAAACACAGCTTCCTTGAATTCATCTACCACCTCTGGCTCTTAAAATCTTTCTGCCCCCTCTTCCACAATGATCCCTGAGGCTTACAGAAGGCGTGGTATAGGTGTTCCATTTAGGGCTTAGCACGTCACAGCTTCTTATTTTCTACATGTTGACCATTTGTGGGTCTCTGTGTTAATTGCCATCTGGTATAAGAAGAAGCTTCTCTTGTGAGAACTGAGAGATGCATTAATCTATGAGTATAACAATGTCATTGTGAGTTAGTTTAATATTATGTCTATTTAGAAGAATGATAGTAGTAGGCTCTCCCCTATGGTCTTTGGTTTGTCTAGCTACAGATTCTTGCCCTGATAACAGTGTCAGATATGGACTCCCTATTCTCAAGCAGTCCTTAAATTCAATTAGAGGTGGTTCATTATTCCCATACTATTTGTACCACTATTGTACCACTGAGCATATTTTGCCAAGCTAGTTGTTATTGTAGTTCACAGAGTTCACAACTGGGTAAGGTTGATGATTGCCTTTCTCTGTCAGTAGCATGCATAGCACCTTCAGGGTCAAAGATTTCACCTTACCCCAGTTAGAATAGCTAAGATCCAAAAACCAAATTATGACAAATGCTGGTAAGGTTGTGGGGAAAGAAGCACACTTATTTACTTCTGGGAGTGCAAAATGGTGCAAACCACTATGGAAATCAGTGTGGCAGTTCCTCAAAAGCTAAACATTGATCTCTCACAGAATCCAGTCATTCTACTTTTGGACATATACCTAAAGGATATGGTATCCTGCTACAGAGATACCTGTTCTACCATGTTCACTGCTACCCTATTCACAATAGCCAGGAAATGGAAACAACCTAGATGTCCATCAACTGATGAATGGATAATAAAAGTATGATATATTTACACAATGGAGTATTAGGAAACTGTTAAGAAAAATGAATTTATGAAATCTGCAGGTAAATGGATGGAACTGGAAATAATCATCCTGAGAGAGCTAACTCAGATCCACAAAGACAAATGTCACAAGTTATTAATGACCTGATAATGTGGATGCTAGCTTTCTATCTTTAGATATATGTGTTTCAAGTGGAAAATCCTTAGAGATTAGGAAACTAATAAGATGCCATGGGGGATGGTTCACAGGAACTGAGTTAGAATGCAGCAATGTAGATGTTGTTACAGGAATAATAGATTAGATGGGTTTAAGGGGGGTATGGGAGGGTAGAGCAGAAGAGAGAGTAAGAAGAGGGACAACAAATATTAAAGGCCTTTTAAAAGAGTCATGATAATTCTTATGTGTAAATAAAAGACAGAAAATATTGCATCATAGCCCTTCCATAAAAAATGAATTTCTAATTGTTTCCTCTAAAAAAACTGACAGAATATAAAACTTCTTAGAATAGTATATACAACAATGGTTTCAGTTATTTCAATTTTTTTATTTTTTGACTTTTAAAATAATAATTTAAAAAATATCTTTATTGAGTTTTTGTGTATTTCATATAATAGTTCTTAATCGAATTTAGACTCCCTCCACCATCCATGACGCCCCCCCCCACAGCACCCTTCACCAGATTTCATGCATTCTACCACGTACGTTAAGTCCTATTCAGTCAAGCATTTGTACCCAAATGTCCTTTGGTGCAAGGTAATTCACTGGGGTCTAGTTGCAGTATCTAGAGTCACTCTCTTAAAGAGGATCTACTCTCCCTCACCCCACAGTAATAAGTTGCCAATATAATCACCTAGGGACCTGCTGCCCATTTCCCTAGTTCTATGCTGGGTTTTTGTCTGATTGAGTCTGCATGGGTCTTGCGCATGCTGTCACCATTGTTGCAAGTTCATATGAACAAGTTCCCAAAGGCCTGAAAGCCACTGTTTCCTTATGTTCATGCACCAACCCTGGCTCTTATAATCTTTCTGCTCCCCTTTTCTGCAATGGTCCCCGAGCTGTGGGTGGGTGAGGATTAATATGGGAGTCCTATCCAGGGACACACACTTTGCAGTCTCTTAGTCTCTAAAACTCAGCCAGTTGTAGCCTTCTGTGTGCATCGAACTCTGTTATATGAGGACGCTTCACTGGTGAGAATTGAGGAATGTATTAGTATTCTCTCCTCCCCCTGTTCCAATATGTTCCATGAGCCTTAAGTGTCATATTTTCTTTTTATAAAGATTTAATTCAATGTTTCTAACTTAATGTTAAAAGATAACTACCTGCCTCAGGGCATTAAATTATATTTGTAAAGAAACTCAGCACCTTGTTATCATTCTTAACTTTGTTCAATGCAGCATTTTTCTTCCAAGCTCCACTATTTGTTCCAAGTCTCTTTTATCTTTCCAAATGATCACTAGAATTACTTCTTTAAGAAGCAAATTTTACAGTATCATTAACCTGATAAATACTTTCTGCTTTCTGGAACATTTCCAAAATAAAGTCCAAATTCCCTACTATGACCTTCAAAGCTCTTTATTAACTAGCTCTTGCTGGCCATTACTTTTCCTCTTGCAGACTGTTCCAAACGTGTGGAATATTCTTCAGTTTGCCAGATATGTTTCTTAACATTGTATCCTTATCGATATAGGATACTCTTCCCTTGTTTTCCTCCTAGTAGGTTCTTATTTGTCCCTTAAAACTTGGTCCATACACTAATATTTTTGTACAAACCTTCTTTGAGTATTCTCAATTATACCTCATAACCAACCTCAGGTAACAGCTCACTTAATTTTTCTCCTGTAGTTAAAATGATTTTAAAAACATAAACATTGAAGTAAAATTAAGCATTTCGGTGGCTTTAGTATATCAGAACACTGTGAAATACTATGGCATTTAGTTTGAAATAGTTATATATTTATATTTACTTTAAATACTGTAACAGGGCTGCACCTTTGTGACCACAGCACTGCATACAATAGAATCATATACTGTATTATAGTAAAAAACAATGCCTTATATTTAAACTCATTTTATAATTTAGTTTTATAAATAAAAAAGTTTTATGTTTTAAGTAGGCTTCTGCTACAGTATGACTCTTACATGTCCATGGAACTGGGAGATAATGGAAATTTTCAGGGGTAGGACCTAGTGAGAGATCTTCAGATCAGTGGCGGGGGGCCAAGTGGGAGAGTTCTCAAAGGGAATAGTGGGAAGTATCACTGATTCCATCTTCTTCTATTGCTTCTCAGCCATGAGGGAACCAATTTTGTTGTTATACATTCTGACCATGATGTGCTGCCCCACCATTGGCCCAAAAGGAAGAAAGCCAAATGATCACTGACTGGAACCTCTAAAACTGTACGTCAAAATAAACCTTTACTCATTATAAGTTTATTAATTTGGGTGCTTTTTACATTAATAGAAAGATGACTAACACACTTACCACAGACAGAAAAGATGGGCAAGACCTCAAAAACATATTAAGGAAAACATTCTGGAATCAATGTTTGTAATTTGGTTTCTGCAACATTTGTTCAACAAATGTGCATTAAGACTTATTGTCAGTTTGGGGTGGAGAGATAGTTAGGAATTCTTCCAGAGGACCCATGTTCAATTCCCAGCACCTGTATGGCAGCTAACAACCGTGTGTAACTCCAGTTCCAGGGGATCTGACACCTTCTTCTGGCCTCTGTCGGTTTTGTAACACAAAAGTGCACTTACATACATGCAGGCAAAACACTCATACACATAAAATAAAAATAAAAATAATTATTATCAAGTGTGGTGGTATATGTTTGTAATCTCAGTACTCAGCAGGGTAAGTAAAGAGAATCATGGGTCTGACTTTAGTCTAGGCAAGCTATTGAGTTGGAGGCCATGTCTACATAACAAAACAAAACTCCCCCAAATTTTTCCTTTGTTACTGTATGTCACAAATTTCTAAGTACTAGAAGATACATCCCTAAACAAAAAGTCAAAAAATCCTATTCCAAAGTGTCATAATAAACTATCAACATTTCAAAAGATGACAAATGCTATGAAAAACTTAAAGCCAGGTCATTAGCTCAGAAGATACGGCTAAAACTACTAAGTAAATAGGCAAAGAAAGTTTAACTATTATAACCAAGAGTTTTCTGCACTCACATAGTCATTACAATACTAATCACAGCAGCCAACACAGGAAATTAATGATACAGAAGCACTGAAAGCCCATTAAGAGAAAGATATGATCTCCTACACAAATAATGGAATCTACCTCTGGTAGATTGTCTCCTCCCTTAGGAGATAATCCAGTTGGGCCAGCCAATCACGTGATCAAGGGACTAGTCCACAGGAAAGCTGATTTATTTTAATCTATGCTGTAGAAATAGGTGGAATAATTATCTCTTGAATGTGACAACATATTTTTCCTTCCCAGAATTCCCAACCCCTAGCACAGTCCCTACAAGCCACCAGGAGATTATGTTGGGTATGCCTGCATTTTTGAGTCCTGACTCAGAAAGGCATACTATTTTATTTTCTTCCTTTCTGGCTTCTTTTGTATGGTGGCCAGAGCCTAAGTATATTTTCTCCGGTACTTTAGACCTCCTTGCTTTTCTCTAAAGTGTCACTTTCCCACGTGATTATTTTCCACCATGTGGTGATTCCATGGTGTTTTCTCTTTTTTTCAGTAATGAAACTAAGAACCCCAAAGAGGGAACTCCAATTTCCCTGATAACATGGGGATCCAGACAGGACTTCTCAAAATTTCAGGTAACAACAGCTCTGCTTCCCTGGGCCTGCAAGACCCGCAGGCCTCTCTCTGACCCACAGGCCTCTCTCTCCGGGACCAACCCAGATCCTCAGTAAAGTCCTCAGGAGAACTTGGGGAGGCTCGCCACCCACATCTGCCTTTGCATCTCTGGGTGGTACGACCACCAGCTGCCCTAGATCGGCATCTTTTCTCTGCACGGCCCCCAGGCCACTCCAACCCCCAAGTTCCTGAGGTCAAAATCTTTTCTGGAGGGGTCCAGACCTTAGGAGAAAGGCTGAGAGCATCTGATCCTCATCTGAATTGGGCCTCTGTGGGAACTCCTGAAGACAAAAGCAAGTTGGCCACTCCAAAATAAAATCAAAATAGAGAACTGGAAGTTTGGAGGAACCAGCTTTTCATGCCCAAAAAGTAAACCACAAAGGCACGTAAAGTTCAAAAAAAGAAGCAGACCTAAACTTAAGGCTTGAGTCTCACACAAGAATCAGAAACAACAAAAGAAATTCACATGTCAAAATCACAGAGAAAACATAGTAACATGAAAAACTCTGGAAGATAAAGTAGATGAACTAGACCACTCAAGCAAAGATTATGAAAAATTTAAGAAATCACAAAAATGGAATATGCAGGAATCACGTGACACCATAAGAAGACCAAACTTACAAATCATACGCATACAGGAAGGAGAAGAATCCCAAGATAATGGCATGGACCAGATCTTCAACAGAATAGGGGGAAAAAAATTTCACAAAATTGAAACTCCCAACGACATAGCATAGTAAAACAATAAATATACACAACAAAGAGAGAATACTGAAAGCAGCAAGAGAAAAACAAGTCACATACAGAGGAAAGCCCATCAGAATTACAGCTGACTTATCAATGAAAACTATGAAAACCAGAAGAGCCTTGGCCAAAGTATTTCCAGTTCTACATAACAATAGATGCCAGCCCAGAATACTTTACCCAGCAAAAATGTCTATTATAGTTGAGGGGGAAAGAAAAATCTTCAATGACACGAGAAGCCTGAAAGAATACATGTCCACAAAACCAGCCCTTCAAAGAATACTTGAAGCAATACAGAGAGCTGAAGAAAGGAATGACTATACCCAAGGGGTTGCAGAAAGAAATTGATGTGAAGGAATAACTGTGCAAAGGAACAGCTATATCACAAATGTAAACAGAAATAAAAATGACAGGATTCAATCTCATCTTTCATTAATAACTTTAAACATTAATGGACTGAACTCCACAGTAAAAAGACACTGACTAGGTGAAAGGATTAAGAAACAAAACCTGTCTTTTTATTGGCTGCAAGAAACTCATTTCACTTTCAAGACAGACACTATCTTAAAGTAAAAGAATGGAAAAAAAAAAATATACCAAGCAAATGGCACTAAGAAAAAAGCAGGCATAGCAATTCTAATATCTGACAAAATAGACTTTAAAGTAATCATTTTTAGATAAAGAGGGCCACTTCATTCTGATCAAAGGAACAATGAATCAAGAAGATATTACAATCATGAACATATATTCACCAAACTCTGATGTACCCAACTTCATAAAAACAATACTAGAAGACTTTAAGACCCAGATAAATCCCAACACATTAATAGTGGGGAACTTCAATACCACACTATCGCGATTAGATAGGTCAAAGGGCGGAGAGTTAACAGTGAGACATCTGAATTAAACAATACCATATAGCAAATGGAAATAATAGACATCTACCAAGTATTCCACCCAAGGACCAAAGGACATACTTTCTATTCAGCACCCCATGGAAACTTCTCCAAAATCAGCCATATACTGGGGCATGAAACAAACCCCAACAAATAAAAAATATTGAGATAATTCCATGCATTTTATCAGACCACAATGCAAAAAGCCTACAATCAACACCAGAAGAAGCCCTAATCACCATAAGAACATATGGAGATTAAACAACAAACTCCTAAATGATGAATGGGTCAAAAGAGAAATTAAGAAAGAAATAAAAGTATTGCTGGAACTAAAGGAAAAGGAAAATACAACACAACAAAACCTCTGGAACATGCTCAAAGTGGTCCTTAGACGGAAGTTTATAGCTCTAAGTGCCTACATCAAAAATACAGAAAGAACACAAATAAATGACTTAACGTGCAACTCAACATACTTGAAAAGCATCAACAAATGAAACCCAAACCCAGCAGACAAGAAGAAATAACAATAATCAGGGCAGAAGTTAATGAAATAGAAACAAAGAAAACAATACAAAGAATCAACAATTCCAAGAGCTGATTCTTTGAAAAGATAAACAAATTGACAGACCACTAGCCCAGTTAACCAAAAGAAAGAAAGAAAACCTCCAAAAACAAAATCAGAGATGAAAGGGGAAACATAACAACAGACACAAGAAAGATACAGAACAGTATAAGGGAATACGTTAAAAACCTATATGATACTAAATTTGAAAACCTAAAAGAAACGGACGTATATCTAAAGGCAGGAGAACCACCAAAACAAAACCAAGAAGAGATTAACAGCTTAAGCAGACTCATAACACAAAAAGGAATTGAAAGAGTAATACAAAACGTCCCGAATAAAAAAGCCCAGGACCACGTGGATTTACAGCAGAATTCTATCAGTCATTTAAAGAAGATCTACATCCAATACTACTTAAGTTATTCACAAAGATAGAAATGGAGGAAGAATTTCAAAATTCCTTCTATGAAGCCAGGATCACTCTAATACCAAAGCCAGGTAATGATACAACCAAAAAAGAAAACTATAGACCCATATTCTTAAGGAACACAGATGTAAAAATTCTCAACAAGATACTTGAAAACCGTATACAGACACACATCAAAAAGATCATCCACCATGATCAAGTTGGCTTTATTCCAGAGATGCAGGGATGGTTCAATATACATAAGTCAATAAACGTCATAAGTCATATAAATGGGCTCAAAGACAAGAACCACATGGTCATCTCAATTGATGCAGAGATGGCCTTTGACAAAATTCAACATGCACTTATGTTCAAAGTCCCAGAGGGAATTGGACTAGAGGGAACATACTTCAACATAATTAAAGACATATATAACAAACCCACAGCCAACATCATTCTAAATGGAGAAAAACTGGAAGCATTCCCTTTGACATCAGGAACCAGACAAGGTTGTCCACTGTCTCCACTTCTCTTTAACAGAGTGCTTGATACTCTTGCAAGAGCAGTAAGACAAGAGCAGGAAATTAAAGGGGTAATAATTGGAAAAGCAGAGATTAAATTATCCCTTTTTGCAGATAAGATGATATTATATCTAAGAGATGCCAAAAATTCCACCAGAAAACTCCTAGAAATTATTAACACATTCAGTAAAGTGGCAGGTTACAAAATTAACCTACAAGTCTGTAGCCTTTCTATACACCAATAACAAGCAATCAGAGAAAGAGCACATGGAAACACTCCCCTTCACAATAGCTGCAAAAAAAATAAAATACCTTGGAATAAACCTGACCAAAGACATTAAAGAGGTCTACAATGAAAATTTTAAATCTTTAAAGAAAGAGGATTGAGGAAGATATCAGAAGATGGAAGTACTTCACATGCTCATGGATTGGAAGAATTAATATTGTGAAAATGACCATCCTACCAAAAGTCATTTATAGATTCAACGCAATGCCAATCAAAATCCCCATGACATTTTTCACAGAATTGGAAAACACCATCGTAAGAGTCATATGGAAGAACAAAAGACCTCGGATAGCCCAAACAACCCTGAGCACTAAGAGCTATGATGGGGGAAACACCAGATTTCAAGCTGTATTACAGAGCTATAGTCATAAAAACAACATGATACTGGCACAAAAATAGACCCATATACCAATGGAACAAAATTGAAGACCCAAATATGAGCAAATGCAATTTCAGCCACCTGATATTTGACAAAGGGGCCAAGAATGTTAACTGGAGGAAAGACAGCATATTCAGCAAATGGTGCTGGCAAAACTGGATCTCCACTTGTAGAAGAATGAAACTAAACCCCTATGTTTCACCCTGCACAAAAATCAACTCCCAATGGATGAAAGACTTCAGTGTAAAGCCTGAAGTCTGAACTATTAGAAGAAAACATTGGGGAAAATCTACAAGATATAGGTGTAGGAAAGGATTTTCTAAATCGGACATCAATTGCTCAGGAAATAAGGGCAAGAACTTACAAATGGGACCTCATTAAATTAAAAAGGTTCTGTGCATCAAAGGAGGCAACCAGGGAAGTGAACAGAAAACCCAAGAATGGGAGAAAATCTTCACCAGTGACACATTCAACAGACGGTTAACATCCAGAATATATAACAAACTCAAAAAACAGAGAATCAAGACAAGCAACCCAATTAAAAGCTGGGCTAAGGATCTGAACAGAGAATTCTCAAAAGAAGTAAAGATGGCTATGAAACATCTTAAAAGATATTCAACATCAATAATAATTAGGGAAATGCAAATTAAAACTACTTTTAGAATCCATCTTACCCCAGTCTGACTGGCTAAGATCAAGAGAACCAATGATACCAAATGTTGGAGAGGATGTGAGGAAAGGGGAACACTCATCCACTGCTGGTAGGGCTGCAAACTTGTTCAACCCCTGTGGAAAGCAGGGTGGAAAACTCTTAAAAAAAAACTACAAATGAACTGACCATTTGACCCAGTTATACCACTCCTTGGCATATACCCAAAGAACTCATCCTATTGCAGAGACACTTGTACATCCATGTTTGTTTGGAGACATAAGCAGAGAGAGACACAGACATCGTACCTTCTAGATGGGATGCTGACTATCAGAATGCCAAGAGTCTGAGCAAAGATAGTGCTGTATTTGGGGTGCGTTCCCCAACACTTTGTGTGAGGTATGCACACACTTTGTATGCAGCATGGTGGGGCTGCAAAGTGAAGCATCACGGGAGGGGCTCCTGCCATTGGAGAAGCACATTTACAAATGGATTCTGCTTCTGCCTAGGAGTTGCTCTTGTCCTGGGAAAGGGACTTCCTTTCTCTCCACTTGCACGTCATCTCCTTCCTTCAAAGAAACTGAAAGAGAAGAACAGTAGGAAACAGGCCTTAATAAGGGAGATACAGATAAAAACTGGGTTAGTTTAAGGGAGGGGGAGGTAAGGGTATACAAGGAACCTCTGGATAAAGGGAAAGAAGAGCTCAAGAGAGGTAGGACTGTAGGAGAAGGGTATTATCAAGGGAGAAAGGGGGGAAATGGGGGCACCTTAGTGGGAAAACCATGATGGAGGGGTGAGGCAAAGTGAGAGATAAATAATGCCTAGCTAGTTTTAAAAACCAGAGGAAACCATATTACTCCAACAACCTACTGAGAAATTATACACAGCAGATCAAGAAATATATGTCTAGGTAAGGTTTATCTGAGAACACTTGGTCTTTGCCTAAGATGTATCTACATGACACACAGTAATTAAAAGTATCAGACTGTAGTCCCAGCACTTGGGAGGCAGAGGTAGGCGATCTCTGTGAGTTCAAGGCCAGCCTGGTCTACATAGTAAGTTCCAGGATAGCTGGGGCTACAGGGAGACCCTGCTTCAAAAAGACAAACAAACAAACCAAAAAAAAAAAAAAAAGTACCAGACTCATGTAACTAACATTCTTGGGTGTTTAACAGATATACTTTGAGGCCTATAATAATTTGGTCAGAGGGACACAAAGGACACTTTTTGCTCCTTGCCCTCCTAGGTTAACTAGTTCCAGGGAACTATGAGCATCTCTCAAAATAATTGTGGTGGGTCACCTGTCCTCTCGATCAAGGAAGCCTAGGAGACCCCACCAGATGGACTTGAACCAGTGTCCAGTCTACAAAGAGGAGGGTCAACACCGAGGAAACATTTCCTCCATGCTTCCAAGTGAAGCCAACCATGGTTGAGCAGGACCTTTGACTTAGTCTTCACATAAGTGGAATTGGTAAAAGGAGCCAGGGGCTCCACCCTAGCCCACATGACCCCTGAAGAACAAATCTGCAAACGACCTTAAGAGTAAAAATAAATTGGTTTATCTGGGCCAACTCTATGGCCTTAAACACCCCAAAAGAAAATATAACCAAAGATTAAAGGGGACAATATAATTTCTTAATAGTCCATATGCATAGCTAAAGGCTACATAACAAGTAACAATGCCAGACAAGCGATACCTTCTTTTGAGTTGTTGGCCATGGTGGCCCAAGGGACTCCCAAATAATAACCCAGCATAAAACTGGGAAAATGAACAGCAGACCCCAATCTTATCTAAAGGAATAATGACAACTGATTACTGCTACATGAGGAACAGCTGATCCTCCTAAAACAGAGACTTCTAGATAGGCTGACTACATTCACCAGAAGGGCAAGTAGTGGGGAAGGGCTGGGGGGTGCCGATGACACAGCAGACAGTAACAGGGATATCAGAGTGTAAGGGCTCTCTAGTCGAGGGAAGGAGGCTATGGGAGGGTGCCATCTGGGAAGTGGGTGTATAGTTGAATGAGATGGTTTGGGATGTTCTGTGTGATACGAGGAGGAAGCATGGAAATGACATCATGTTAATTAGTAGAGGTGACAAACATTACCATTGAAATCTACCTGATGACGTTGTAGACATTCACAGGCGCCAAGGATCCAAGTGCAACCGATTATGACTAGTAATAATCAGACACATACAGATTAGAGATTCATGTGGCCACATCTCAGTGTTAGTAGCAAAAACAATAAGTCTTTCTGCAAGGAACAATATATTCTAAAATGAAATGGAGATCTTTTTTAAACGTTAAAAACTCATCCATTTTATGTATTCCAGGGCTTATACTGAGTTCAATAATATATAACTCTATTAATTCAACTGTGAACCTAGAAACTTGCAACCACTTGTGAAAGAGATGTACTCTTGCTCTGGAGTGTGTTACTGAATATGTTAAGGCTGTTGTGAAATGCTTCTAATCATGTAGTTATTAAAAATTAAAAAAATAATGATTAAAAAAATAATTCTTCAAAGCATAAAAATGTACTCCTTGATAATTATTAGATGTGAAATACATTACCATTGAAATCTATCTGACAACTTTATATCCATGCTCAGATGCCAAAGAGATCAGAAAGTACCGACTGTGACTAGTAATAATGAGATATATAGAGATTAGAAATACTTGTGCAAACATCTTAATGTCAATTGCATTAAAATGAATTTTTCTACATGAAACTGTGTCTTTTAATAATGAAGTGGAGATCTTTTTAAAAGGTTAAAACCTCATTTAATTTATGTCTTATAGGGTTTATACTGAGTACAATATTGTATAACTGTAATAATTCAACTGTAAACCTAAAAATTTACAGCTAATTTTGAAAGAGATGCATGTTAGCTCAGAAAATTGTTATTAAATATGTCAATGCTATTGTAATGAAATGCTTCTTCTAAGTATGTGGTTATTAAATAAATAATTTTAAAAAATTTCTGGTAACAAAACTAGCTATCAATGAAAAAGTAAGTAGATAAAAAAATCATTATATATACACCACAGAGTATTATGCAGTCATAAACAGGAAACGAATTCTGTCATTTTCAAGAATACAGATGGAACTGGGGACATTAAGTGAACTAAGGCACAGAAAAACACTGTTGGAAGAAAATTTGGGGAGTTGCAGCCACTTAAGTGTTGCTCTGTAGGTATGCATAATGGGGTACTAGAGGTTTGCACCAATGTTGCAAAAAGTGTCTAAGGCCAGGCAATGTGGAACAGGTTGGATTTGCTGCAAGAAGGCTATATAAAGCCACTGAGTAAATCTCTGAAGTGATACTAGGAAGCAATAGAGAGCTTAGGATATTAGAGATGATAAAACATGAGATGCCTGATGAGGAAAGCTACTCCAATTGGTGCTTATAGCTTTCCTCATCAGGCATCTCATGTTTTATCATCTCTAATATCCTAAGATCTCTACCCAAGCTCACTGGAATCCATAAGATGCTGCCATGAACTCCAGATGCTAGACATGCAGCTACAGTGTGTGTTGTTTACTGTGTTATGTTTGATCTTTCTTTGGTCTTTCCATGCTTTGTTCCCATTCTTCCCTTTTGTCACTGGAAATGTATAATTTGATTTTCTGAGGTTTCAGAGGCTCACAGGTAAAAGATTGACTTGAAATACCTGTGGAGATAAGGATAATGAGCCAGAAGATTAAAATTTAATAAAAATGAGGAATGACAAGATGAGATGGGATTTGTTCTTGGAAAATGACTAAAACATGAATTCAGAACTTGAGCATTTTAGAGAAAATGAGGGAGAATAGCCAGAAACAGCAATAAAAGAAGACATCTATCTATTCTAGGCAGTGTGATGTGAGGGCTGCGGAAGAAAATTAGCCACCTCTTGGCAGGATTTCACAGAAGACAGTATCTTTTCTCATAAGAGCCAAGAAGTTAAGAGATTCCTATGGACAAGAGGTAAAAGAAACAGCTAGTTTTATTTTGAGCTGCAGCAGGCAATAAAGAATTTCAAGAGAGAGGAAAAGATGAATGGTAGAAAATATCAAAAAAGACAAATATATAGAATAAACTATAGAGAATAAAATATACCAAATGCGGGCTCTCAGGTGTCTAGGCTACTTACAATGACTGACATAAAGAAAGATAAAAAGGCTAAGGATGTAACTTAGTGGTAGAACATTTAACTAGAATGCATGAGGCCTTGGGTTCCATTCCCAACATGCCTCCCCTGAATCGAGCATGTCCCCATAAAAGGGGACAAAGTAAATATGGTTGCTATAGGAATAAAGAGGCCTATATTGGGTTATTCAACTGAGCAGCTGAATTTTTTAGTGATGGGTTATATATGGGCACTAGATACTACTTGTTTCCTGATTTTTTGCTATTTATTCTAATCCTGAACTGAATAAAATGTACGCAAGGTTAAAAAGAGGGCAAAAGGTCTGTTTATATCATCCCTTGTTAACAGTGTTAATGAAAGACAATAGAGTAAGTTGGTTAAAATTAGCATTTTGAATTATGTACAAATTAGATAAGAAATCTTCTACATTAATATTTACTCCATATCTTAAATCAACATATAAGATAATTCTGAAACGGCCAATTTTTACTGAACTACTTTAATAAAATTAAATTTAATAATGTTAAAATACTATAAATGGGTCACAGGAAGAGAGATGATAACAAAAGTAAGGGATATTTCTCAATGCGTGGAAAGAATAAGCAAGCTCTTTATGGAGGCACCTTATCTGGGCCCTTTCAAGTAAGTACTGCTTACTAAGAAAAGAAAAAACTGAAATCACTTCATTATTAGTACTTCCTCTTTATCAGACTTAAAATGATGGATAAGACAAGAGAGAAGAACAGAGATGGGGTGGGGAGCAGAACACAAGAAAAGAAAAGGGAGGTAGGGATATACAAATGAGAAACAAGAAATGCTTCCTGTCTAGTCCTTCTGAACACACATTTTAGGAAGGGTAACTTACTGCATCTACTACATTTTTCTAGTTACTTATATATAAATCAATATAATTCCTGTTTTATCTTCACTGCTTCAGAACTTTTGTTCTCCCTAACTCCCATTATGTCTCTTATTTACCAAGATCATTGTAATATTTTTATGTGATAGAGGTATATTTGGAGGTAGAAGGATTTGTATAATAAGGCAGTTTGAGGAAAAAAGTACTAAATGGCAAGCGATAAATTCAAGTGGATATTTTTTTTTAAATTTGGAGAAATAGAGTGTCCCTAGAACTTGATGTCCATGTGGGTTATAGTCTATGTGCCTCTCCAGATCTACACAACTCTCTGCTCTTATGAGTTTTAAGAGGCTGACCTTTACAGAACACAGCAAAACAATCTTTTCTTGCCTTCAAATTAGATTTGGCCAGTAGGATATTAGTCTATTAAAATTGGAATTTATTCTGTCTTATTTCTTTCTAAATGCCCATGAGTGTTTGAGAGAGGCTGTGTTCTTTTGTATATAACCCCAACTGATATGTGGCTTACCATGCAATGATGATTCACTAGCCTCTAGAAATGCTGCTTTCATTCACTGTCTGTTGTCTAGGGCTGAAGCTGCTTTCTGCTATTACTAGCTTGTGGGTGCTTCACCATGCTTTTGATGGGCCCCTTTAGGCTTACCACACATCTATAAACTGTCCATTCATTAAATCTTTCAGTTAATATGCTGAGTATACCCTGTGTTTTCATTAGGCATGGAATGATGTAATTTCTAGTATCCCCTCTAGACCATTTTTCAGGGACAGATCTGCACAGCCGAGTATCTTTCCATTCCAAATTTATCAACTTAGTATGGTACTGAAAATCCAGCCCTATCTTGTAGAACCCACTCTTTCATTGTAGTAACATATTATTATGACTGTTGCAGCTGTTTAAATTTTTAGTTTATGATTATCAGAGCCTATATTTGTTTAATGCACCTTATCAAAATACAAATAAAAAGTATGTAACATCTGGAATTTTCTCAAAAATAGGAAGTAGCTTTCTATCTTACCTCCTTCTCCTTGTTGAGCAACACTAACTGGCTGTCCGTGAGGATGCAGTACTTCCGCTCCCATGTTGTTGTCTCAGTGTAGGGTGACTGACCACAAGACAGACGATGGGTGGGTGGTCCTTTTACATCTGTGTATCAAAAAAGAAAAACAAAACCAAACATTATTATCATGTCTAGTAAACCATTATTTGAAATACAAGATTCTCCAAAGACAAATTAATAGAGATGATTCTACATATGAATCTTAATAATAAACTGAAAGTTTTACTTAAAATAAAAAATTTTATATATAGAATAAGGAAAGCTTCATGCTACAGTCTGCAGAGAAGGCTGAACCACTCTAATAATGTTTAGCACAAACCTGATGTAGAAACCACTACCATATTTACACTAAAACAATATGAGTTTGCTTCAGAGCTAAACTAATAGCACTCAAAATACAGAAGTGAGCATGACACACAGAGAAGAACAAAAGACAAAGACTCTAGTCTTTGGAGGAGGATGATGTCAATATGTACCTTAAGAATACAGTTAGTTGATCAAGAACTGAGTGAGTCAAGTTATGGTCTGACTGCATCTATAAAATGGATTTACATTTCTGAGAATTGGAATTGCATAAACTATAGGATCATATTACCACTAGAGGCCAGTAAACTCTTAAAACAGAAAATAATTTCCTCAAGGAAAGCTCCAAATATACTACTTTCATGATTCTTAGGGGTGGGAATATCTAATGTTAAAGCAAAATGTGTTAACAATTCCCAAATCCCAACTGGTTACTATTACCTTTGCTACTTTAAAAAGTTTTTAAAAATATTTTATTTATTATTTTCATTTTATGTATATGAGTGTATGGCCTACATGTAGGTAAGTGCACCCGTGTCATGCAATGCCTATAGAGGTCAGAAGAGTCTGTCAGATCCCCTGGAACTGGAGTTACGGACAGTTGTTAGCTGCCATGTGGGTGCTCGGATTCAAACCCGGGTCTTCTGACAGAAGAGGCTGTCAGATCCCCTGGAACTGGAGTTACAGACAGCTGTTAGCTGCCATGTGGGTGCTGGGATTCGAATCCAGGTCTTCTGCAAGAACAACCAGTGTTCTGAACCGCTCAGCCATCTCTCCGGCCCCTATTTTAAAAAGTTTTAATGTGAACTACTCACTTATTTGTAATGTTGTGAAACTTGAGACAAATCTTAACCATAAATATATATTAGATAATTACATAAAGCTTTTATGATAGTTCATTAATACGTTAAAAATTTGCCACAAAGGACTAATTCCTCTCAGGAATAAACTACAGTGATTTCTTCAAATGCTATTTATTATTATTAAGTTAGTATACTGGAGGAGCAATCCAAATTGAAGACATTCAAATATTCACAAGGGCAAGGTAGTTGTAAATCCTAAATACCAGGTATAACTGATACTGATTTCAATAAGTGCAAATGATTTCCTAAATGTCTCATATTGTAATTACCCAAATATGCAAAGTATACCCATACATATAGAAATCTGTAACTCAATAATCAAGTAGTTAGGTGTCTCTCTTACATACCTTGAGTCCAATATTAGCATCACTGTTCTTTTCTGGCTTAAATTCCTATCATCTCTAAATCTATTTAAATATGTCTTATTTTAGGGAGCTCATCAATTCCCTCCAAAAATAATTCAGGGACCAAGAACCAACAATATTACTTACTAGAGTCTGTCCAGACATGGTACTAATTCTTACAGAAGTTTGCTGCCCCGCCTTCCTGTTTATTTTTCTGCTTCTGTCTATTCTGTATTATGCACACACTTACATAATGCATTTATAGAATCTTCATTCCATACCTACAGTTTTCTCCTTGTAGTCCAAGTATTTTTATTTAATGTTAGAACTACATGCTACATTATTCTAAAGTTTTTCACAATTATCATTAAAAGCTTTAAATAAATCAACTTTTAATCCTTTGGACATGTATACAGTATTTTTGTGTATAGATAAAAGTTATGTTAAAACTGGTTATATTCACATGATTTAGACAGATGAGTTAGATTTTTATCTGATAACGTAGGCTTATTTCTGGAGTCAAACATCAAGACAATTTAAACAGAGATATACATAGTTTACGTGGAAACATACTGGCCTAGACAAATGACTGACTACATTACACAAGTTAGTCATGAGTTACAGACACAAGTTAGTCAATGAGTCCACTACATTTTATGACTGATACTAAAATTAAAAGGCATTGATAGACCCTATTTCAAATATAAGATACTGTACTTATAGCATAAACCCATGCTCCCTGAAATGTACAAATCTATATTGAGTTTTTAAAAGACCTAAATTTCTTTCTGTGCTGGTTAGTTTCTGTCAACTTGAAACAAACTAGTCATTTGGGAAGAGGTAACTTCAATTAAGGGACTTTCTCCATGGATTGGCCTTGGCCATGTCAGTGAGGCACTTTCTTAATTAAGCTAATGGATGTAAGAGGTCCCAGCCCATTGTGGACAATGTCATCACTGGGTAGGCAGGCCTGGACTGCATAAGACCAGCTCTCTAGCTGAGCAACCTAGAGAAGCATGTCAGTAAGCAGCTTTCCTTCATGGTCTCTGCTTAAGTTCCTGACTTCCCTGAGTGAGAGATTGTGACTTGGGAGTTGTAAGATAAAATAAACCCTTTCCTCCCCAAGTTGGTTTTGGTCAGTGTTTTATAATAGTAACAGAAAGCTAAACAGAACATTTTCTTCGTGTAATCCTGAATAATTCTATTAAAGCCTCCCAACATTTTCCTTGTCCAGCCTGAACTTTATTCTGGTTTCTTCATGGTTTTGTGAAAACAAGACAATGTCACATAAAGCACTTTGAGACCCAGAATCACTCTTCTCCATTCCTAAAAATAGGATGAAACAGGAAGTATTTTTAACAATTCTGTCTAAAATGAGAGACTGATTAGCCATCCCACAGAAATCAGTTTCATTTTTATAGCTATTCTTCCACTTTTTGATAATTTTATAAACTATATGGAAGAGAAGAAATAAGTGACTATTTTTGTTCTGTTTAATATTTCTGGATTAAGATTTAAGAAGCGCTTTAACAAGAAAATAATGGTGTTTTTAAAGTCATTCTATCATGTCCTCATTTCTTTGCCTAATTGAAAAATTAATAGCATATAAGCAAGGCCTGTATGCTGAGAATACAGGAACAGAACAAGCTCAGATTTTTGGCCTACTTCACCTTACCAATTTCACCAATCTTTATTTTTCACTCTAGTGACTTACTTCTAATTCTAACTTCCAATTATTTTTAGCACCTAAAATCCACTAGAGAAAAGCATAACTAACAGACTTACAAAGATGAATCTTAATAGCAAAATTAGAAACAATTTTAGATTTGCTGTTTCCAATTCCCACGAGAATACTAAGGACATAACATGCTGGCCTCATTACAAAAATTAAATAATTTTAGAAACTTTAAAAAGAATCAGCAAACTCAATGGACTCCTATGAAAAGCATTTCTTTAAAATCGGATACTATCTTGTAAACCTAAGAAATATCTTTTTAAAAACCCTCAAGATTCCTTGAGACAAAAATTTCTGAGAACTTCAAAGAGGGTATAATTTATAGGGGTTATGTCAACATTCACCATATTGGAAATTAAAACCTGGAGTTAAAATATAGCAAATCTTCCACTGGAGCCAGCTCTCTATCCCTAGATACAGACTGCTACTGATCAGGCCCTGAACAGAGGAGATAAAGCTGCTGAATTCACTTTGGACCATAGTTCTGAAACAGGACCTCAGAGGACAGAAGATCATTCCACGTTCTGCACCATCAGCAATATCTCTAGACACAGGTGGGAGCTACACATGTACAAGTCCACTGACATTCACTGACAACACCACCTTTGCCCACAATGGAGAGGAACCTGAAGGACAAGGACATCCTCATTGTTTCTTTTGGATTCCTCCTCCTCTTTACTACCTATGGAGGACTACAGAACTTGCAGAGCAGTCTCTTCAGTGAGAAAGGCCTGGGAGTGGCGACACTCTATGGTGATATACTACTTTCTTCCATGTTCCTTCTGCTCATCCTCATCAAGAGGGGTGGCCTCAAGTGGACCATCACTGGCTTCATGTGTTGCTATGTGGCCTTCTCCCTGAGCAACTTCCATGCCAGCTGGTATATACCCTGATCCCTACCTCCATCCTGTGGGGCCACACAGAAAGCAGTGAAGTTTGGCAAGGACATGTTGAATCAGTACTGTGGCATCTTCCTTTTCATATTCCAGTCTTCCAGAGTGTGGGGAAATCTGATTTCCTCACTGGTGTTTGGCCAGACATCCCATTCAAGAGATCATCCCAGAGGAACAGCTTGTGTCCTGTGGAGCCAATGACTGCCTGATAGCTACAGCAGTCACTAACAGCACCCAATGCTCCGCCTAGCAGCTGATCTATATATACACTGCTGGGCATCTACTCTGACAGTGGGATCCTGGCAATCCTTTTGGTAACTGTGTTTTCTTGAGCCTGTGGAAGACAAGCAACTGTGGAGAGTCAACCTCCAAGATGTTTAGAAATAAGTGTCTGTGCCTCCTAATTCTGATCCCATTGTACAGTGGGCTACAGCAAGGATTACTCTCTGGAGAATACACAAAGTCTTATACAGCCTACACTCTGGGCATCCACTTTGAGGGCTATGTGATGGTCTGTTTCTTAGTCACCACTTCACTGTGCTCCTCGCTATATGGGAAAGTCTCTACCAGCAGGTGCTGTACATGCTGGGTGCAATAACCCACCTCACTTGCATTACCGTTCTCCTGCTGTGGCACCCACACCAGGCCCAGCCATTGTCTTCCTCCTCTCTGGCCTGTGGGGAATGGCAGATGCTGTCTGGCAGATGCAAAACAATGGTTCTTTACAGCCTTCTGTTTGAGATGAAAAAGGAAGATGCTTTTGAGAGCTACAACCTCCTGGAAGCTGTGGGGTTCGTTACTGCCTTTGGATACAACCTCTCTCTCTCTTCCTCTCTCCTCTCCTTTCCTCTCTTCTCCTCTTCTCTTCTTCCTCTTCCTCCTCCTCCTCCTCCTCTCCTTCTTCTTCTTCTTCTCTCTCTCTCTCTCTCTCTCTCTCTCTCTCTCTCTCTCTCTCTCTCTCTCTCTCTCTCTCTCTCTCTCTCTCTCTCTCTCTCTCTCTCTCTCTCTCTCTCTCTCTCTCTCTCTCTCTCTCTCTCTCGCCCCCCCCCTCTCAATATCTATATTCTCTTGGTCATCTTGAGTCTGGCCAAGCCAGCTTATGGAACTGTTGAGTATCTAGAACCCACGGCTGCCAAAAAGACCCTTGATGTAGGAAAGACATGCCAGGCAGAGGAAGGAGAAATGCAAATAGAAATGTGATCACAGCCAAGCCATGGCCGTCAGCCCTGATCAGCAGGAGTCTCATGTGAGCCACTCCAGGGACAGACTTGATTCTCCACAACTGCTTTGGTATTTGTGGACATTCTGAAGACAGTCTGTAATTTTACTTTTTAATGTATTTTTTTCAACTCTAACAAATATTCAGTTCATTTTTCTATGCAAGATGATCAAGATTATACACAAAAGGCTGAGAATGCAACTCAATGCCAGAGTGTTTGATTAGCATGCACAAGGCCATGGGTTCAATTTCTAATACTACCAAAAAAAAAAAAAATCTAGGATCTAGGGTGGGCTATATGATTCATTCACTCAAGTACTTGTCGGGCTAAGCATGAGGACCTGAGTCTGGATCCTCAGCATCCAAGAAAAAAAAAAAAAAAAAAGCTGGGCATCTGTAATCCCAGCACTGTGGAGACAGAGACAGGAGGATCCCTTGAACTTGCTGACCAACCAATCTACCCAAATCTATGAGCTTCAGGTTCAGTGAGAAACTCTGTCTTTAAAAAATAAGGTTGGCAGCAACTGAGGACACCTGACATTGACCTCTAGTCTCTACATACATGTTCACATGTGCACATATCCATACAACGACAAACACTGTAATTTTATAATTGGGTAACTTTTTTAAACTTCCAAACACCATAAATTTTACAAATGGGTGCAGAAAGTCAACTGAACATACCTCATAAAGTGATAAGACACACTGTAGTTTGTGCCTCTTGAAATTTACAGAAGACGGTTCAAAATCAATTCAATTATTTCATGGAAAAATAAAATATACCAAATCTACTATATATTAACATTTCAAAAATATTTTAATGACATATTTCTATTTTTTAATGAAAACCTAAAAGAATGTCACTTTTTACATTTTTTTAATGCCCTTAAAGACTGCCTGAATAGAAGACAATCCAGCTCTTGTATCTATTCCTAAACCCAACTGGTTGCTTTATGGTATTCTGGTTGATATGTAAAAAGAAAATCAGACTAGATATGTAGGTTGAAACAAAAGTAGTATTTTAATAGTACTTTCAAACAATCGTAGGTATTCTTGATGTAGTGCCAAAACCTGATGAACATTTTCTAAAATAAAGATGAAGTCGACAGTAGTGGAATCTGAACATCAATAAACTTTTCATACGGATACATTAAAAAAAAATCTCTAGTCTATCTTGTCCACTGAGTAACTCCCATATTCATGAGTCTATAAACATTATGTGTTGATCATTTAGAAAAGACTGGTTAGCTGGGATCTTCCAAATGCTGAAATTTATAAACTACAGAAATAACTCAAACTCATCAGTCTTCACAATTGTCTTAATCTCATCAGAAAGATCTTTAAATAAAGGGAGAACTTTGTCAAGTTCAAAGTAGCAGATGAAAGTTATTCAAAATTATAATTTTCATTTTGGTCATGAAATTTTTTTTTCTCTAGCAATAAATACTGCTGGTTGCTTCCCCTGAAGTAACAGTAGTATATCTTTCCTTTTCCAGAAAATGTCTATCTTATAACCACATATAGAATGACCACAATCTGTTGTTGAATGCTATATCCTCTGAGCATATTAAGTCACCCTCTTCATCAAAAAGACAAGAGACCCCAAAGATAGGGCTTCTTGACTACTGACATTCCCTCATGAAAGGAAGGGTTAGAACAGAGTCACTGGATCTTTACCTGAGATTCTGGCATCTCCCCCCCCCCACTCTCTCTGCTTCTCCCAGTCATCTGTAATTCTGCCCTAATTACATGCAACCTCTTGAGCTTGAGCAGTACTAGACTACACAGAGGATGAAAAGGATAAATGGAAGGGGAAACTCAATGTATGCAGCTATGAAGAAACCACCATTCATGCTGGGTGAAGACTTTTCCAGTGCAGGTGGTTTGAGTTCTCCATGCTTCTGCAAAAGTCTCGCCCCCCACCCTCCCCGTGCCCGCCGTGTTCTGTCAGTAAGCCCAATAAAGTCATTGGTTCCCAGGCTGAACTTTGATAAAACTATACTTTGGTTTATTGTTTGGGCCTTAAAGGAAGGGATAGAGGTTGTTTACATATCTCCAGAGAAGAAATTTGAACATTTATCTTTCCGTCTTATGAGGTTACCATTAACTTAGAAAGGGGCTTCTGGAGTTCCAGGTTCCCCCAGGTCATATGTTAAAAGCAGCATGAAGTCAACAAAGGATTCTAAGAAAACCTGGTGATAGTTTATATGAAGTAAGTAGGAAAAAGATCAGAGGTAGGTAGTGGTTAGAACATTTGCTGCTCTTGCAGAGGACATGGGATTGGGTCCCCAACACCCACATGGTGGCTAACATCTGTCCATAACTCCAGTTCCAGGGGATCTGATGCCCTCTTCTGGCCTCTGTGGGCATTGTATGACATGGGGGCATATATATGCATGCAGGACTTTAAATCTTGGTCTACAATACTGTAGTGCCCACCTGCACCTGAGGGAAACAACTCAATGTTGTTCTAAAATGATGGCTAAATTTGTTTTCTCTCCCTAGCTAGAGGCCATTTAAGAGGGAGCTGATTCTAGCCACTCCAACAGTTATCAAAGTGCCTGACAACAAATCCTGAGTTCATCAATCATCAGTCCAGCCTAAAAAAAAAAAAAAAAAAAAAAAAAAAATCTATCTAAAAAAATGATCAGAGGCCTTGACAAATGGAAGATTAATATAATGGGCAGGTCAAGTGATGATTAGAGGGGCTGGAGAAATGGCTTAGTAGTTAAGAGCACTTACTACTGCTCTTGGAGAAGACCTGGGTTCAGTTCCAAACACCCACTGGTGGCACAAACAACCATCCATAACTCAAATTCAAGGGCATCCCATGCCCTCTTCTGCCATCTGTGAGCAGTGCGCATACTGATGCATTTCTATACATACAGGTAAAGCATTCATATACATAAAATAAAAATTCTTTAAGAAAGAGATCATATATAAAATAAAAATAAATTCTTTAAAAAATAGATTAGAATCTGTACTAGATTGGTTATAGTATAAATAGTAAGAAAGAACCTACGTTGAGTCAGATTTTGAAATAAAAATCAGCAGAACTGACTATTCTTTAGTAGTCCAGGATAGAAGACTAGAACTACAGAGATGAGAGAATAAGAATGCAATTAACACCAATACAAACTGACAGATGCTCATAAAGTAAATTTTGTGATTATAACTCTGCTTCAATTTTGATGAGGAAGTCCAATGCAGATGGTTTTCAAAAAAGGAAGACAACCTAAAAGTGAAGCAGTGAAGCACATTTAAAAGATTTGATGCAATTCATCATTTCCAAGTAATTTCAAAAAATGCATTTAAAATACTGGGTATACCAGTTAAGCGAAATATCAAATTCTGGGCCCCTGTAAATGTTAATATAAACTAAGTAACTACTTGACAAGACAACAGTCCTCTCTTAAGTTAAACCTCCCCTCTGAAGAGCACCATGTCCCCTCAGATTATGAAGATCAACCAAAATTACATAAACCTGCAAGTCCATAAGGCACAGATAATGTAATATTTTTTTTCTCAAAAGGTAAATAACCTATCTATTCTAGACTTAGGAAAGTGTCAGAAAAAAATTGCAGTAGAAGAATACGCAAAAACATGTAACTGAAAGCATAAGTAGAGGTAAGGGAACCAGGAAAATGGTAAGTCAAAGGCCCATATGGATGATGTCAAAGAAAAAATTGCTATAGGAAATATTTTTGTATCTCATAGTTCCTTAGAAATCCACATAAGTTGCTTTTAAATTGCACTTACTAGTCACATGGTTCTTTTTTTTTTTCAATATTATAAGGAGGATGCCTCTGATAAAATCTGTTATAAGTTGTTGCCTTCCAGAGCAAGCTTTAAAGGATTCTTACAGAGAATCTACTAGGTAATAGAAATCTTAATGTTTCATTCAATCTCAATGAACTTTTATCTGCCCTTAGTGTCAACCTAAAAAACAAAACCAAAACAGTTTGGCCAACCCCACATCCTGTTCTCCTTCTAGCCTTGGGCATAGGTCTGCTTTTGCTCTTAGCACCCCAGATCTCCAGACTACCCTCTTAGACCAGACCCTCCCATTGCATCCTGATCCCCTGCACTCAGACCAGCTCAATTCTTCAGTCTAGTTTCTTAGAGCCTTCACAGGCTGTCCCCACACTCACTTGCCTTTGTACATCTGAGACTAGTCTTCTATCCTGTCTGTCCCTACCATCAACTTGTCTGGGATTCTGGAGACCAGCCTTCTTCCTTCGTAAGTCTGATCCTGCCCACAGCTCCTTAACTACCCCACAACCTGAGGAAATGCAATCTCCCCAAATGTACATCCTGTTCTCCTTCTAGCCTTGAGCACAGGCATGCTTTTATTCTTAGCACCCCAGATCTCTGGATACCCTCTTAGTCCAGACCTGCCCACCACATCCTGATCCCCTGCACTCAGACCTGCTCAATTATTGAGTGTAGTTTCTCAGAGACTTCACAGGCAGTCCCCACCCCCAACTGGTCTTTGCACTCCTGAGACCAGCCTTCTACTCTGGCTGTCTGCAACCAAACTCACACTGAATTCCATAGACCAGCCATCTTCCCTAAGTCTGAACCTGCCCATCCACGCCTTGACTCTCTCATAATCTGAGCAACTCCAATCTCCCAGACCCACATCCTGTTCTCCTCCTTGGAGAACAGTCTTGGGCACAGGCTCGCTTTTGCTCTTAATACCCAAGATCTCTGGACTAGCCTCTTTACCACATGGTGGTGAGCCTTCCAAATCATGCTGTATCCATCCCTCTACATTGGGACCACCTACAGCCCCTCCCATTGCTGCAGGGTTAGGCTTCCCTGCCCTTTAGTAAGGACCCAGGTGTTTGCAGAATTCCTGAGAGTGCCTGAATCCAGCCTCCACCTAGCAAGCTTCCCAAATTCTGCTGTGCCTACATACTAGAGGGGTCCAAAACTTAGGAGAAAACCTGAGAGCATCTGATTTGCACCTGACTTGGACCTCTGTGGGAACTCTTGAGTAGCTGGCCTAGAGCCATCTGGTCGCTCCAATATAAAATCAAAAGAGAACCTCAAGTCTAGACCAACCAGTTTTTCATACCCAATAAGAAAACAACAAAAGTACATTGAGTATACAAACAGAAACAGACTTAAACTCAACAAAGGAAGGCTTGAGTCTCACACCAGAGTCAGAAACAACAAAAGAAATCATGTGCTAAAATCACAATAAAAACATAGTAATACGAGAAATCCAAATGTGTCCCCACCAAACACCAACAGTCCTATAGAGGAGTTTTACACTGAGAAACCCCTAGAGATAACCCAGGGCACAGAATTTAAAAGAACAATCATAAACATGGTCAAAGAATTCAACGAATTTAAAGAACACACAAACAAATCAAAGAACTACAAGAGGACAGGGATAAACTTCTGACTGAATTCACAAAAGAATTAGAAATACTGAAGAAAATGCTGAAATGAAGAAGGAAGTGAAAAACTCATTAAGCCAATTAAAAATGACAAGAGAAAGCCGCACAAATAGAATGATTAGAATGGAAAACAGAGTATCAAGACTGCATGATAAAGCTGAAGTATTGGACTGTTCAAGCAAAGACTATGAAAAAAATTGAAAATATAGGAAATGTGGGACACTATGAAAAGACCAAATTTATACATCATAGGCATAGAAGAAGGGGAAGAATCTCAGGAAAATAGTATGAACCAGATTTTCAACAGGATTGTAGAAGAAAATTTCCCAAAATTGAAGAAAGGCACGCTCATACAAACACAAGAAGAACAAAGAACACCAAATAGACAGGACCAGAAAAGAAACTTCCCAAGGCATATCATGGTAAAAATACTAAACTTACAAAACAAAAAGAGAATACTGAAAGCTGCAAAAGAAAAACAACAAGCCATATATAGGAAATCTCACCATAAATACAGCTGACTTTTCAGTGCAAACTATGAAAGCCAGGAGAGCCTGAACCAAAGTATACCCAGTTCCAACTGACCATAGATGGCAACTCAGAATACTTTACTCAGCAAAAAAATGTCTATTGTAGTTGAAGGGGAAAGAAAATAACTTCCACAACACAAATAGGCTGAAAGAATGCAGGTCCACAAAACCAATTCTTGAAGCAATACAAAGAGCTAAAGAAAGGAACAACTGGGGATGGAGAGATGGCTCAGCAGTTAAGAACACTGTCTATTTCTACAGAAGACCGCGTTCAAATCCCAGCACCCACATGGCAGCTAACAACTATCCATAACTCCAGTTCCAGGGGATCAAACAGCACCTTCTGTCCTCTACAGGCAATGCACAACATGGGTGCACTTACTTACATGCAGGCATAACACTCATACAGACAAAAATAATAAATTTGACATAAACAATAACAATTTCCAGAGCTAAGATGCATCTCTTTCAAAATTGGCTGTAAATGTTTAGGTTTACAGTTGAATCGTTACGCTTATACAATATTGTACTCCGTATAACCCTTATGAGACATAAAATTAAATGAGGTTTTAAACTTTAAAAAAGATCTCCACTTCATTATTAAAATACAGTTTCATATGGAAACATTCATTTTTAATGCAATTGATACTATGATGGACATGTGTTTCTAATCTCTATATACCTGATTATTACTGGGCATAGTCGGTTACTTTCTGAGATCCTTCACATCTGAGCATGGATATAAACTCATTGGGTAGATTTCAATGGCAATGTTTTCACATCTACTAATTATTAAGGAGCAAATTTTTATTCTCTGAAGAATTATTATTTTTTTTTACACACCCACTTCCCAGGTACCAGCCTCCCATAGCCTCCCTCCTCACACTACAGCCCTGATATCCCTGCTACTGTCTTCTCTGTTGTCAGCAACCCCAGCCATTCCCCACTACTTGCCCTTCTGGTGAATCTAGTCAGCCTATCTAGAGGTCTTTGTTGTAGGAGGGTCAGCTGTTCATCTAGTAGTAATCAGTGGTCTATATTCCTTTGGATAAGATTGGGGTCTGCTGTTCATTTTCCCAGTTCTATGCTGGGTTACTATCTGGGAATCCCTTTGGCCACCCCAGCCATCAACTCAAAAGAAGGTATCGCTTGTCTGGCATTGTTGCTTGTTATGTAGCCTTTAGCTCTAGATATGGACTCTTATGAAATTATGTTGGCCCATTTAATCTTTGATTATAGTTTCCTTTTGGGTGGTTAAGGCCATAGAGTTGGTCCAGATAAACCGATTTATTTTTACTCTTAAGATCGTTTGAGGATCTGTTTCTCAGGGGTCACGTGGGCTTGGGAGGAGCCCGTGGCTCCTTTCTTTTACCAGTTCCGCCTATGTGAAGATAAGTCAAAGGTCCTACTCAACCATGGTTGGCTTCTCTTGGAAGCATGGAGGAAATGATTCCTCTGTGTTGACCCTCCTTTTTATAGACTGGACACTGGTTCAAGTCCATCTGGCGGGGTCTACTCAGCCTCCTTTATCAAGAGGACAGGTGACCCACCACCATTATAGGACATTTTGAAAGATGCTCATAGTCCCGTGGAACTAGTTGACCTAGGATGGCAAGGAGCAAAAGGTGTCCTTTATGTCCCTCTGACAAAATCATTATAGACCTCAAAGTATGTCTGTTAAACACCCAAGAAGGTTAGTTCCACCTGTCTGGTATTTTTAATTACTGTGTGTCACGTAGACAAATCTTGGGCAAAGATCAGTTGTTCTGAAATAAACCTTACCTAGACATATATTTCTTGATCTTTTATGCATAATTTGTCAGTAGGTTGTAGGAGTAATATGGTTCCCTCTGGTTTTCAAAACTAGCTGGGCATTGTTTATCTCTCGCATTGTCTCACCCCTCCATCATGGTTTTCCCATTTAAAATGCCCCCATTTTCCCCCTTTCTCCCTTACTAATACCCTTCTACAGTGGTCCTACCTATCTTGATCACCTTCTTTCCCTTTATCTCCTAGCTTCCTTGTATACCCTTCCCTCCCCCCTCCCTTAAACTAACCCAATTTTTATCCATATCTCCCTTATTAAGGCCTGTTTCCTACTGTCCTTCTCTTTCAGGTTATTTCTTTTCCTTTACTTCCCTGTTTCCTTTCCATTATCCTGGTTCCTGTAGTTATGTCTGGTTGCATAGTTATTTATCAAAATCTGGTTCTAGGGTCCACATATGAGGGAGAACATATGTCGATTTTTTTTTTTTCTGAGTCTGTGTTACTTCACTTAGTATAACAGTTTCTAGTTCCATCCATTTACCTGCAAATTTCATGATTTCATCTTTCTTTACTGCTGAGTAAAACTACATCGTATAAATGAGCCACATTTTCATTAGCCACTCGTCAATTGAGGGACACTTAGGTTGCTTCCATCTCTTAGCTATTGTGAAAAGAGCAGCAACAAACATGGATGTACATATCTTGTAGGTTTTTCCCAATGTTTTCTTCTAATAGTTCAGTTTCAGGCTTTACACTGAGGTCTTTCATCCATTGGAAATTGACTTTTGTGAAAGTTGAAAGATAGGCATTTAGTTTTATTTTTCTACAGTTGGAGATCCAGTTTTGCCATCACCATTTGCTGAACATGCTATCTTTTCCCTTTGTCAAATATCAGGTGGCTGAAATTGCATTTGCACATATTTGGTTCTTCAATTTTGTTCCATTGGTATATGGGTCTATTTTTGTGCCAGTACCATGTTGTTTTTATGACTATAGCTCTGTAATACAGCTTGAAATCTGGTGTTTCCCCCGTCATAGCTCTTAGTGCTCAGGGTGGTTTGGGCTATCTGAGGTCTTTTGTGCTTCCATATGACTCTTATGATGGTTTTTTCCAATTCTATGCAAAATGTCATGGGGATTTTGATTGGTATTGTGTTGAATCTACGTATGACTTTTGGTAGGATGGTCATTTTCACAATATTAATTCTTCCAATCCATGAGCATGGGAAGTCCTTCCATCTTCTGATGTCTTCCTCAATCTCTTTCTTTAAAGATTTAAAATTTTCACTGTAGAGCTCTTTAATGTCTTTCGATAGGTTTATTCCGAGATATTTTTTTGGTTTTTTGCAGCTATTGTGAAGGGGAGTGTTTCCATGTGCTCTTTCTCTGATTGCTTGTTATTAGTATATAGAAAGGCTACAGAATTTTGTGGGTTAATTTTGTAATCTGCCACTTTACTGAATGTGTTATTAATTTCTAGGAGTTTTCTGGTGGAATTTTTGGCATCCTTTAGATATAATATCATCTCATCTGCAAAAAGGGGTAATTTGATCTCTGCTTTTCCAATTATTACTCCTTTAATTTCCTGCTCTTGTCTTATTGCTCTTGCAAGAGTTTCAAGTACTATGTTAAAGAGAAGTGGAGATAGTGGACAGCCTTGTCTGGTTCCCGAAGTCAAAGGGAATGCTTCCAGTTTTTCTCCATTTAGAATGATGTTGGCTGTGTGTCTGTTATATATGGATTTAATTATGTTGAGGTATGTTCCCTCCAGTCCCATTCTCTCTAGGACTTTGAATATAAATGCACGTTGAATTTTGTTAAAGGCCTTCTCTGCATCTATTGAGATGACCATGTTGTTCTTGTCTTTGAGCCCATTTATATGATTTATGATGTTTATTGACTTATTATATTGAACCATCCCTGCATCTCTGGGATAAAGCTGACTTGATCACAGTGGATGATCTTTTTGATGTGTGTCTGTATGTGGTCTGCAAGTATCTTGTTGATGATTTTTACATCTATGTTCATTCAGGATATGGGTCTATAGTTTTCTTTTTTGGTTGTATCTTTACCTGGCTTTGGTATGAGAGTGATGCTGGCTTCATAGAAGGAATTTGGAAGTTTTCCCTCCATTTCTATTTTTTTGAATAAATTAAGTAGTATTGAACATACAACTTCCTTAAATGACTGATAGAATTCTGCTGTAAATCCATGTGGTCCTGGGCTTTTTTCAGTTGGGAGGTTTTGTATTACTGTTTCAATTTCTTTTTGTGTTATGGGTCTGTTTAAGCTGTTAATCTCT
>NW_008360330.1:4795680-4813647 GCF_000622305.1 Nannospalax galili | reverse complement strand
TCAAAGAATCAGCCCTTGGAATTGTTGATTCTTTGTATTGTTTTCTTTGATTCAATTTCATTGATTTCTGCCCTGATTTTTGTTATTTCTTCTTGTCTGCTGGGTTTGGGTTTCGTTTGCTGATGCTTTTTAAGTGTCTTGAGTTGCAATGTTATGTCATTTATTTGTGTTCTTTCCGATTTTTTGATGTAGGCACTTAGAACTATAAACTTCCCTCTTAGGACCGCTTTCAGCATGTCCCAGAGGTTTCGTCATGTTGTACTGTCCTTTTCATTTAATTCTAGGCATACTTTTATTCCTTTCTCAATTTCTCTTTTGACCCATTCATCATTCAGGAGTGTGTTGTTTAATCTCCATGTGTTCTTATGGCGATTAGGACTTCTTTGGGTGTTGATTGTAAGCTTTATTGCATTGTGGTCTTATAGAATGCATGGAATTATTTCATTCTTTTTGTATTTGTTAAGGTTTGTTTTGTGCCCCAGTATACAGTTGATTTTGGAGAAGGTTCTATGGAGTCCTGAGTAGAAAGTATGTCCTTTGGTGCTTGGGTGGAATACTTGGTAGATGTCTGTTAAGTCTATTTGATATGTGGTATTGTTTAATTCAGATGTCTCTCTGAAGAATGTTGCAGGCAATGAATGCAGCAGAACTAAGAAAGTGGCCTTGAAAGGGGCTGCAAAATCAAGGCAATAGGGTGGGAATGCCTAAGACCACTGGGAATCCAGATGATGATACCACATGCCGCAAATGGCAAACACGGAGCTCCACACAGGATTTAATGGTTTCCTTGATTGGTTTCGATTTTGCTTTGATCTCATTCCTCCTGCCCTCAGTCTTCTCTTTTTGACTAGGAATGTTGGAATATTTACTCTGTACCTCTCTTTCTTCCCCATTCATTATCTATCTATCTATCTATCTATCTATCTATCTATCTATCTATCTATCATCTCTTTCTTGTTTTCTTGTTTTGTTGCATCAATGTCTCCCTGTCGTCCCAGATGGCCTGGAACTGGCTATGTAAACTAGGCTCGCCTCGATCTCACAGAGATGTGTCTGCCTCTGGAGTGCTAGGATTAAAGGCATGTACAACCAGGCCCGGCTCACTGTCTTTTGAATTTATAAAACCAGCCATACCTTCTAAGACTTCACAAAACAATGCCAAGAACTAGCGGCAAAATGTCCAAGTACTTTTAGCCCATGGGGGACATTATCATTCAAACCACCACAGTCACCAAGTGGAACAGTAATTGCTTTCTTGTTATCTTTTATTTTATATATATATATATATATATATGACTGTTCTGCCTGCTGAAGCTGGAAGAGGCTATGCTCTGGAACTGGGGTTACAGACAGTTGTTAGCTTCCATATAGGTGATGAGAACCAAAAATGGGTCATCTGCAAGAGCAGCCAGTGCTCTTAACTGCTGAACTGCCTAATAAGCACATTTTGTAAAGAAGAATTACATAAACCTTTCTCTGGTTATTATCATATCATCTTTCATTTTCATGGTTAAATTTCTACTTGATGAATAAAGTTATGTTAGTTTGACATACTTTCTTTTATACTGAACATCAGTCATAATGGGAACTCTTCAATATAACACAATTTAAGACTAAAGAGAAAAAATAAAACTTAAAAATACATATACAAGACAAAAGATGCTAGAGATTATTGGATCTCCGAGTTTGCTAAAACTATTTGTGTGTGTGTGTGTCTGTGTGTGTGCGCGCGCACATGCGTGTGTGTAAGAAGAGGACATATGTGTATAGATGTGTGGTGTGTTCCCCTGTGTATGTGTGTTCAGATGCCAGAAGTTAACACTGGGTTTCTTTCTCTGTAGCTCTCCACCTTACTTTTTGAGACAGGGTCCCTCATTAAACCTGGAGTTTGTCATTATGAATAGACTGGCTGGCCAATGAACATCAGAGATCTTTCTGACTTGCCCCTCCAGCTCTGGGGTTATATGTACACACTAGTATACCTAGCTTTTACACTAGTGCTGGGAATCAGAACTTAAGACTGATCCTCATGCTTACACATCAAGCATTTTATCCACTAAACCATCTTTCCAGCCCCTGATAAAACTATTTTCAAAAGAAATATATACATATATATTTATATGTAGTAACTCCAGTTCCAGGGGGTCTGACATCTCTTCTGTCCTCTGCGGGCATTGTGCGGCATGGGTGCACTTACCTACATGCGGGCAATACATGCATACACATAAAATAAAAATAGTAAGCAAAATATTTTAAAACATGAACATTTCTCTTAACCCATATGCTTAAAATTCATATTGCAATATCCTTAATAAACAATTACTATTTTTTTAAAAAGAACAATATAGGGGTTGGAGAGGCAATTCAGTGGCTAAGAGCACTAACTGATCTTGCATAGGACCCAGGTTCAATTCCCAGTACCCACATGGTAGCTAACCATCTGTAACTCCAGTTCCAGGGGAATCCGATGCCCTCTTCTGACCTCCATGGGCTCTGCATGACATGGGTGCACTTCCAAACATGCAGGTAATACATTCATACACAAATAAATTATAGTCATCTTAATAACACATATTTTCTTAGTAATACATGCATTTCCTTGTTATTTTTAATGTTAATTATAAACTAAGAATATTTGACTGAGAGTCTTTCAGGTCTTTTAAATTCTAAAACAATGTCACTATGCATATTCAGTACAAGGGCATCTATGTAGAAAGGTCTTGGTTCCCAAGATCCCAAGACTCAGGGATCACTGTAAAAAAGGGGTAGAAAGTATTTAAGAGCAAGAAATGCTGGATGACCACAAAGGTTTTCCAAACAGCTGGGGACTTACTCAGATGAACTCACAGCAATGGTGACAGCATGTACAAGTCCCACAAAGCTCAAGACAAAATCCCAGCATAAAAGTGGGTAAATGGGGACGAAATCTGAACCCTAGCTGAGGAACTACTGGTATTTGATAGCTGCTGAGGGGGGGAGAGTCAGTCATCTTTAAAATGTGACTGTGGGTAGGTTAACCAGGCTCCATACTGATGGACCCACAATGACGGGCATTTGAGGGCACAAATTGGACTTTATAGGCATATATATATATATATATATATAATTTTGGGCAGAGGAGAGTAAGGCGATGCAGATTGGGGATCAAAATATATTGTATGAAATTTATAAAAATTTAATAAACTTTAAATAAAAATTTAGGTTAAGAAAAACTGTTTTAGTATAGCAAAGCATTAAAATGTTAAGAAACATTTATAAAAGAAAAATGTTAAAATGAAAAACACCATTCGTCTATTTTTAATAAGCTAGGAAAACATGTTTGTTAGCTTATTAATTAGCAACTTTTCCAAAGATAACTTAGAGAATGGAATCACTCCCTCTGGCAACTATAATAATTTTACATATTGTGAGTGATTTGTTACATATTATTGTGCCAGGAGTACAAAGTCTTCCCTAACATTTACAGTGCATTTACATCACATAAAGCATTGCACTAAACATGGAACAGGCAAGGATCTGCCTTTCTTCTAAAAAAAAGCTGGGATCTGGGAATAAAAACCACAAATGCTGACAGCAACTCATATGTTCTAACCACTAGATACCATTTTTCTCCAGAACAACAAACCACACACGGCATTCAAAACACCCTTTACTTTTACCAACATTATGATTATATTTTATGCTAAGTTATAATTGAATTGGTGTTCTTTAAGTTTTAAATTATTCTGATACTTTGGTGAAAATATCTAAAAACACAAATAGAACACAGGCTTTCTACTTTATGAAAACCAAGTGAAAAAACAAGTAACCATCAAATCTAGAAAGTGGAAGAAAAAGAAACTTTTAAGGATATCTCAATGAAAGTTCCACATGAGAAAGGCAAGAAAAATGGTTGTGGTTTATTGACTGAAGCCCATCACTAGGAGCCTTGCTAAGGTTTCACAATCATAGCCTCAGAGTCCTTGTTCACTCCTCTTTGCTTCTTCATAAGACAAGCTGCCATGAGCATGAGAAACTAACTAAAAATTGCCTTGGGCCAATAACAAGATGACAAGCATCCTAGAAATGGACACAAATCACCTTGTTCACTGTAATCAAGCTAGCAGGTGGGAATCACTAGATCACACCTAATAAACAACATATCTGTATTTATATTTCAGTACAGAAGTAATTACTAACTACTAACAGAATTTGACAAAGACTAATACACACACACACACACACACAAACACACACGGATGTAGACGTGTTTATTAATGAATGTGAGGATATCAAACAAGAAAATAGCAAGGTCAATATAAGCTTAGATAATAAATGGCAAAGTATAAGTAACTTAAAGTTTCAAAACACCAAGTCATTTCTTGGGAAACAAATTTATGATGTGTAAAATATGAGTGAATACTCAAGAAAAATGAAAATTTATGATCAGATAAAAATTGGTTTGTGAATGTCCATAGCAGCATAACTCATAACAAAAACAAGCCAAGTATTAATCAAATCATGGATGTATAAAACAGTATATATATATTATATATATTCATACAGTAGAATGCTGATCGTAAAAAGAAATTAAATACTGATGGATGCTACAACATGATTAACCATGAAAGCATTATGTTACATGAAAGAGACAAAACATATAAACTCTGAGAAATGGGGAAAATGGGGACACTTTAAATGGGGAAGCCATGATGGAAGAGTTAGGGAGAGAGAGAGGAGAGATAAATAATGCCTAGCTAGTATAAAAAACCAGAGGGAATCATATTAGTTCAACAACCTAATGACACATTACACATACAATATATCTACATGAGTCCAAGTGCATAGCTAAAGGCTATATAACAAGAAACAGTGCTAGACAGGAGAAATGTTCCTTTGAGTTATTGGCCAGGGTGGTCCAAGAGACTCCAAAAATTATGCAGGCTATTGCTACAGTCCTTGATGGACCCCAAGAACTTGAAGGTAAGTCCCTATTATTGAAGAAAGAATATACTTCGGACACAGGATTTGGAGCAATGGAGCAAGAAGTGACCTGGAAGTCACCTCCCCTGCAGACTAGCTCTCATAGCTTTGGAGAGTACTATGCAAGGTACTAAGGGAGAACATCAACTGATGGTCCAATACCAGCTTCAAGATCACATCAATTACTGGCACAGCATATGAAATTGATGCAGTAGTGGGACTTTTATCTTGGGGCAATCAGCAGATACCTAACTGGACTGAAAGCTCACTCAACTGGAGGAAACTCATGTGTGGTACTGCAAACATAGCCAAATACGCATGGCTGGAGAGGTCATACACTGTAGAGAAAAACCAAAACTGTCACGTCCCTAAACTAATGTAATTTCTTACGCTGTGTAAAATATGGATCCTTATATTTACAGACAAATACCCCAGTCACCACTCATCAAAGAAAGTTCTTTTGCACCAGACAGAAACTATTACAGAGTACCACAACTGGTCACACACAGACATTGTCTGTAAATTGCCCAAGTCTAAGTGGAACATCTACAATGCAACCTCTAACACCTAAGGCTCTTAGAACATAGAACAAAGTTGGTAAAAATGACACTAATGAATATCTCAGTTCTCATTAATGACACTCTCTCATGCAACAGAGGGCAACCAGGAACACAAAAGGTCACAAATGGCCAAAGTGTCTGGCCAAAGAGATTAAGTCTGCAGAATGCTGGTTCTTGGACAGGATTCCTATGTTAAACTTCACTCACGCTCTGGAACTATTGCAGAAAAGGGGATAGAAAGATTATAAGAGACAGGAAGGAAGTGCACAACCACATGGAAAGAGAGTCCTACAAGCTCCTGGGACCCTGCTCATATGAATCTACAGTAATGGTGTCAGCATGCACAAGACCCATGCAAACTCAAGCAGACAAAAACCCAGCATAGACCTGAAGAAATGGACAGCAGACCCCTATCCTAGCTGAAGAAATATTGGCAACTGATTACTGCTGGGTGAGAAAGAGCTGATCTTCCTCAAGTGAGGGACTCTAGATAGGCTGACTAGACCTCAGTAGATGAACTTGCACTGAGGAACATCTGGGGACATGAACTTGACACAATAGGCCTTAATACAAATGACAGAATGTATGAATTTCAGTGGGGGCCTATAGGAGGGTGCCAGTGGGGAAGGGGATATAAAGATAATTAAGATTTATTAAGATGTTGTGTATAAAATATACAAAAATTCAATTAATTTTAAAAACATAAAAACTCCATTTATATAAAATTTATAGGCAAATCTATAGAGAATATGCAGCCTATGGAGACACAGTGGTTACTATGTTTGGCAGATGGGATCTTTATGGGGAGTGATTGCTAACAGATAAAAGTTTTATTTTACTATAATAAAAATGTTCTAAACTGAGATATAACTGCAACAAGTCTAATTCATGGAGAAAGAAAACAGGATAGTGGTTACTATGGGCTAGGGAGAGGACAGAATGGGGAAGTGGTACTTAATATAGTTTCAGTTAGAAGGATGAATGATGGTGGTAGTTGTTCAATGTGAATGTAATTAACGACAAAGAAAATGGGTAAAAGAATCCAAAGTGTATGTGCATACTGTCACAATAAAAAGCTATTCTTTAAAAAGGGAAATTGTGTTGTAGGGGATTTGTATTATATAGAATAATATATTTTTAATCTAATTAGCCTTTTTAAAAGGCTAATTAGGGGGCTGGAGAGATGGCTCAGCAGTTAAGAACACTGGTTGTTCTTGCAGAAGACCTGGGCTCAAATCCCAGAATCCAAACGGCAGCTAACAACTGTCTGTAACTCTAGTCCCAGGGGATCAGACAGCCTCTTCTGTCCTCTTCGGGCATTGCAAGACCTGGATGCACTTACTTACATGCAGGCAATACACGTGTATACATTTAAAAAAAGGCTAATTAGATTAAAAATAAATAAAGCAGGACTGGGGGGATGGCTCAGTGGTTAAGAGCACTGACTGCTTTTGCAGAGGACACGGGTTCGATTCCCAGCACCCACATGGCAGCTATGAACCTTCATTAACTCCAGTTCCAGGGGAATCCAAAGCCCTCTTCTGACCTTCGCAGCATTGCACGACACAAGTGCACTCACATACATGCAGGCAATACACTCATACACATAAAATTAAAAAAATAAATAAATAGAAAATAAATAAGGCATGAATAGAGGTATTTATAAAAATAATATTGAACATGCTACCTTAATGGGCAAATTCCAAGTCTATAATTATAAAGGTTCTGTGGCTCTGCTAATTCCATTAGCATGGAATACAGTATCAGATGTGCCAAGGCTAAGCAAGATGCAGGTCTTCACATGCTCACTGACTTTACACTACATTCCCAGCCTGAGGAATTTCATCTCTTCTGTGACTTCCATGTCCACAAGGTGATGACTCCCAGATGTGTATCAAAACACACAAAAAAACACCTCTGCTCCTGAACTCCAGCCCCTTTACTCATCAAACATAAGCTCTCAGGTCCTTGATAGGCTCTCAAACATGTGCACCAAGTGAGCCACAAAACGCTAGAGCCTGGAGTCAAAAAGACCTGGAAAGCGCAACTTGCTAATGGTATCATTTTAAGGAAATGAATGTAACTTTCTGAAGCTCCACTTCCTTGCTTCAGGGAATAACACTGATTACCACACAGAATTACTCATTAAGCCAGACAAATGCATACAAAGGACACATACAGAAATTTCTAAACTCATGGTTACTCCCTTCCTCCACTGAACATCCTCTTTATCTTGAATTTAAAGGCATCCTTATTTTACTACTCTATAAACTCATATTATTGTTGATATTTATTTTGCTTTCTTTATTTCTCCTCAAATTCTGTAAGCCTACCTCAGAAACACCTTTATATCTGAGTCTCTACCATCACTGGCACTGCTTTATATTTAGGCTTTCACCATGTCTCACTACAACTTTAGTATAACTTAATTTTCTCTAACATTAATCATCATTCATATCAGAATAAAATTATTTTCTTCCCAAACAAGACTTGTCTTAGCCTTTAAAATTGTTACTACTGAAACCAAAGCCAAAATAAAAAAATAAATTAAGCCAAAAAACTTCTACCTTTCTAGTATCCTAAGACCCTTTAAACACTGATTTTCTATTTTCCTTCTGAGCTTAATCTACCTATACCCACCTACCTGCTATGTTTTTTACTTTATGAAATACCTTCTTACAACCTCTTAGGTGAACTCCAGGCTTTCACACACTGTTCCCTCTGCCTAGAATACCCATACTATTTTTTTTTAACTTGGAAGACTCTTACTAATTCAAATCTATTTCAACTCAAATATTATTAGGGATTGTTACCTGCTTAATATTTCTGCATCTTTACTATGTTATAAACACCTAAAATATATCTAATGGTTTATATTCATTTCTCTTTATATAAAATGAACATTAATTTCAGTATCATTTTCAGTGTCTATTGAGAAAAGGAAAGAGGATCCTAATCCTTTCCAATGTTTTGATTTTTAAAAAATCATTGGAAAACCATAAGCAACTGAAACCAAAATATTACTCATCTTCATAGGGTTGAGAAGCAAAGAAATGATGCAGTTCCAAATTAACACCCAAAACCAGCACCTAATGACCGGGGTGTAGCTCAGTCGTACAAGTTTGCCAAGCATGCACAAAATTTGATCCCTAACATCTCATAAAAACAGAATTTGAAATCTACCTGATGACTTTATATCCATACTCAGGTGCCAAATATCCGAGTGTAACTGACTGTGGCTAGTAAAAGTCAGATACACAGAGATTAAAGACATGTGCAAACATCTAAGCATTAGTAGCATTAAAAATGTAGGGAACAGCATATTTTAAAATGAAATGGAGATCTTTAAAGGGTAAAAACTCACTCAATTTTATGTCTTACAGGGTTTATACTGAGTTCAATATTGTATAATTGTATTAATTCGACTATGAACCTAAAAATTTATAGCCACTTTTGGAAGAAATGTATCCTTGCTTTGGAAATTGTTACTAAATATGTTAAAGCTGCAATGATATTAAAAAAAAAAAAAAAACAGAATCTGATTGACTAGTAGAGCTTTGGAGTGGTTACTGTGTAAATCCTGTTCTTTGTTTTTGTTTTCCTTGATGTTTCGGAACCAGCCTAAGGCCTCCAAAATTAAAATGTCTGACTTTGGCAACTGAAATTACTAGCAAATTCTAAAGCTGATAGATACTGTGCTGGATAGCTTTAGTTGTCAACTTGACGCACCTGGGTAGAGGGAGCCTCAATTTGGAAACTGCCTCCATTGGACCAGCCTGTAGTCATGTCTGTGAGGAATTTTCTAGATTGTTGAGTGATGTGGGAAGGCCCAGCTCACTGTGAGTGGTGCCACCCTGGGCAAGGTGGTCCTGTATTTATAAGAAAACAGATTGAGTATGGGCCAGGAGAGTAAGCCACTTTGTAGCTCTCTTTGATGGCCTATGTTTCAGTGCCTGCCTCCAGGTTCCTGCCCTGAGTTCCTACCTTGGACTCCCTCAATGCTGAACTGTGACTGGGAGATGTAAGCCAAATAAACTCTTTCCTCCCCGAGCTGGTATTGCTCAGAGTATTTTGTGACATCAATTGAAAGCAAAGTAAACAGAACTTGGTACCAAAGAGTGGCCTACAGCTGGGACAAATTGACCCAGTTGTTTTGGGGAGGACTGTGGAAATGTTTAATCTTTGGGCTGGAAAAGTCCTTGAATGCTTAAGAGTTTAATGAGTTGCTGCTGTGGAGCTTGGAACAGTTCTGCTGAAAGAGATGTGGACGATGAAGGCCTGGCATGTGACGCTTCAAAGGGAAGTAAAGATTATCAGGGCTGTTTGTGTGATAGTTTGAACTGAGAATCTGTGGTTTCTGGTCGGCTGGGGCTGTAGAATCAGCTGTGATTTAGGAAGAGACCAGAACCACTAAAGTGAAACCTTTACTTTACTGGGACAATTAATGCTGGTTAGCTGGGGCTAAAAAATCAGCTGTGAGTACCAAGAGACCAGCATCATTGTGGCAAAATCTTCTGGGAAGTATTTCCTAGGGTCAGCACACAGAAGCTATGGTCTAGAAGGAGCCCCGGGCTCCATCTTAAGCTGGAAGCAGGACTTGGTAATGTGTAAGAGTCTCCTGCATGATTCTGGTCTTGAAAGTGTGAAGGGGTCCCAAAGAGCAGCTGAGGCTTGGCACCCTGAAGTGCCAGGAAAGGTCATTGGTGAAAGTACAGAGTCAGTTGCAGTGAAGATCCCCAGGATTGAAGGGGTCATGGAGAGAAAATGAGGCTTTGCACCCTAAGAGGCCAGAAAAAAACCACTGGTGAAGGTGCAGCCTCAGTTTCAGAGGAGACCCCAGCTTTGTGGAGATGCCAGGACAACTACCAGGGCAGCAGCAGGTGTGGAATGGAGCAGGCCTGGACCTGCAAGACAATCTGTGTGCCGTGGACTACAGAGCCAGAGAAGTGGAGCTGCCAAAACCCTTAGGAACCAGGAAGACCGTAAGTGAATCCCAGATGTTGAGCCTTGAGCTACTTTGTTGGGACTTAGGTTTTGCTTAAAGTATGCCTGATTCTTGCCTTTGAAATAAGACAGAACTTGTTTTGGATTTTACAGAGGTCAACAGTTCAGAGACTTTGAACTTTTAAAAGTGTTTAGTTGGTTTTTTGTGGGTTTTTTTTTAAAGACTGTGGGACCTTTAAAACTAAACTGTTTTATATTGGGATATTAACATCATACCTTGGGGATAAGAACTAGAAAGCTTGTGGTGTAACAGTGATGTGTTTTTGTGTCAAGTTGACAAAGAGTCAATTGTGCTGGATAGCTTTAGTCGTCAACTTGACACACATGGGTAGAGGGAGCCTCAGCTGGAGAACTGCCTCCACTGGACTGGCCTGCTGCCATGTCTGTGGGGCATTTTCTTGATTATTGAGTGATGTGGGAGGGTCTAGCCCACTGTGAGTGGTGCCACCCCTGGGGAAGTGGTCCTGTATTGTATAAGAAAGCAGACTGAGCATGGGCCAGGAGAGCAAGCCAATAAGGAGCTATCCTTCATGGCCTGTGCTTTAGTTCCTGCCTTCAGGACCCTGCCCTGAGTTCCGACCTTGGGCTCCCTCAGTAATGAACTGTGACCTGGCAGATGTAAGCCAAAAAAACCCTTTCCTGCCCAAGTTGATACTGATCAGAGTTTTTTTGTCACAACAATTGAAGGCAAACTGAAATAGATATACTGAAGAACTAAGAAGAAATTCCATTTCAAATGTGGGGTAAACTTAACACCTAAGATCATTAGGCAAAGTCTAGAAAAACTAAAGTTTTAGCTAAGCCCAGTCATGTCCAACCCATGGGCTGTGAATTTAGCCCAACAAAAATATAGACTTACTTAAAATGTTATGAGACATTTCTGCTTTTTTGTTTTTGTTTTGTAATTCAACTAAGTAGTTTTTCCCATGGGAACTTTGTGATGATGTGTCACATTGTCAAAATGTTAGAATGTGATAGAATAAAAATCAAATAAATTTTTAAAGATTTAGACATTTTAGGTAAAAGAATAACTTTGCTAGGATAATTTATTCCTTCAGATACTAGCTCACTCATATAAATTGATTTGATTTTTCAATGATTCAAGTTAAATAAGAAAATCGAATCATTCAGTTATTTGCTAAGGAAAGTCTGCTTAAAAAGCACTTTTTTTCCAATTTAACATCTCATATTGCTTATAAACTACATAATCACATGCAAAGAATAAACCCTGATCACTTAACCATGGGAAAAGAACAAAACAACTAATTATACTTTCAAGAACAGTTTCCTTACCAGATGTGGTAGAAGGTTGTATTTTGATCCCAGCAACTGTGGACACTGAGATAGGATAAAGTCTAGCCTGCACTACATGGGAATTCCAGGTCAGCTTCAGCTACATAGGGGACCTTCCCCAAAGTTCTTTAGATCATTTTATATAAATTCAATGGGGGCACAAACAAATATATTCAAGTAATTTTTATATCAATTACAACTAAAAATTAATTTGAAATTGTTATTTATATTAGACTTAAATCTGAGGGAAAAAAATGCAAGTTCTTTTCCATAGCTACATGTTAATGATCAAAATATTGATGAAATTTAAAGAAAAAAATATAGAACCAAAATGAAACAAAAAGCAAAAAGGAGAGATAAATAATAGTGGGTAGAAGATTTTACACCTGATCGAATTTTAGATGAAAAAAAGAATATCTGGAATAAATATAAATTATTTCAAAAGCAACCAAGTAATATCAATGAAAAGAAAATGTTGCTGAAAATACATTTATATGTCAATAAATGTATTCACATATAAATGAGTGACTGTATATAGCTGAAAGGAAACTTCAAGTTGTTAGAGTGGTCCAAGAGAATCCCAAAATAATATAGGCTATTCCCACAGCCCTTGATTGTCCCACAGCCCTTGATTGTACCCCAGAACTTGAAGGTAAGGCCCTATTGCTGAAGACATGATATACTTTGGAAACAGGATTTTCAGCAATTGAATTGGAACTGACCTGGAAGCCTCCTTCCTGGAGACTAGCTCTCATAGTACCAGAAGGTATTGATCAAACTGCCAAGAGAGAAAAACAATCAATGGTCCTACCTAGCTGTAAAGGTTATGAACCACAACAATGATCAGTCAAACTAATTACCTCTGTTGGTAAAATAGTGGCACTTTTATCTTGGAGGAAGTCAAGAGCTATATAAATGGGCATAAGGCCCACTCAAAATGAGGGAATCTATGTGTGGTACTATAAAAAAGCCACATGATTGGAGAGGTCATAGACCCTGAAGAAGAACCTACTGTCATTTTCCTAGACCAACTTAATTTCTTACTATATTATAAATGCAAGTCCTTATATTCACAGACAAGTGTAGCTCTCACCACTTATCATAGAAGCTTCTTCTACCAACAGATGGAGACTATTACAAATTTCCATCACTGGCAAATACATAGAATAAGTCACTGTGAGGTGCACAGCCCTAAGTGATATATCTACATAATGACAAAACCAGTGGACATACCAAATTAGATAAGGAAAATTTCACAGGGTCCCATCTCAACATGAAGAAATACAGGCAGGCAATCAACGGATGCTGAGGGAAGGAGAATCAGTGCTCTCCAGAGACTAGCTCCCTGAGAGGCTAATTCCAAGTGGGCAGTCCTAAGCACACGAGCAACAATAAATGGATTCAATGCATTATATATTTATAAATATAGGCATGTATATGTAACAATATTCAAAGAAGAGGACAAGAAATTGTGAAGGAGAGGGAGGGACATGGGAAGAGTTAGAGGGAGACTAGGAGGGGTGAAAATAATGCAAATACAATGTTCATTTATGAAATTCTCAATTTTAAAAATACATAAATATATTGCTAAATATACTCAAATTCTATGAAAAATAAGAAAAAAACACATTCTACTTAAAGTTCAAATAATTACAAAAAAACTACAAGAAATTTAATGCAAAATGTCCTATTTTATTAAGAAAAATATAATCTAGTAAAATAGTAATAGATCCTTATTTATATTTTATAGTAATATTCAATATCTACTAAACTACTAATCCTAAGAGTTTTCTTTAAGTGATTAATATAAATTAAGTCAATTATCTGTTTTATTGTTAACAATCTTAAAAGATACATACCAGGGAAGTGGAGGTGGCTCAATGGGCAAAACCCTTGCCAAATATAAGAACCTATGTTTGAATCCCCAGAACACATAGAAAGCTGTGCAGAGTAGTTTGTTATCAGTGATGCCAGTGCTCCTACAGGGGGATGGAAAATGGAGACTAGAGAATCCCTGGATCTACCGGCCAGCTACCCTGGTGGAAAAAAAAAAAAAAAAAAAAAAAACCCCAAGAGATCCTGTCTCAAACAAGGTGGTAGGTGAGGACCAATATCCAAAGTTGTCCTCTGACCTTTACATAGGACACATCAGTGCACATGCGGGTACACACAGATAAAAATATTCTCTCTCATATTTTACTTATGAAGAAATGGAAGCTCAGAAAGGGGGTTAAGAAACTTTCTTCATACAATCAGACAATGGCATAAGTAAAATTTGAACTCATTTGTGTAATTCCAAAGTACTTTTCTTTCCCTCACACTAAGCTATGCAGAAAACAAAACAGTTTAAAGAATAGTTAAGCCAAATCTGGTAAAGTCATAAGGGGAGTTGTACTATAGGTCTTACATATACATACAATTACTTTAAAAAGAAACTTACATTTAAGATACAAGATTTATATCCAAGGAAATGAGAAAGATTTTTTATTAGTGGAAATTGTAATGGAAGAAAAAAAGTAAAGAACTGAAATGTTGCATAGAGCATTTTAGCATTTCAAAATAGCACAGTGCTAGAGCACCAGAAAGGCTAGCATCCTCAACTTTTTCAATACAGACAAATAGAGATGTATATTAAGCTGTTTAAAATTTAAAATTTTTAAAAGTTAGGAGCACATATTTTACATTCATTAGAACTATATTAGAAATATATATAATCAAGAAAAGTAAGATAAAAATTTAAAGCAATATATTCTATTTTTTTGGTAAGTTGCTTAACTTCATAACAATTTTTTGGAAATTTTGAGCACTTGTGTGACTACTTTATGACTTTCATTATTTTTCAAATATTCTTTCTCATTTTTGTTAATCTGGTGAATAAGCTGACCTTGAAATTCAAGACTAGCTTCTCAGAAATATGGATTGAATTGTACTCTTAGGCTAAAGCACTAATTTCCCATTTGACCAAAATCAAGGACCAAGCATTTAAGGAATAAAGGGCGAGACTAATTAAGAGGACCATTCCCTATATAAGTATGAAGGAGAGAAGTCATGCTGCCAACACACAAAGACACAGCCAAATAAGAACAAAAGCAAAAAGCTTTAACAAAACCCAACCTCTATTAACACCTGAGTCTTAGACTTCCAGTCCCCAGAACAGCAAGAAAATACATTTCTAGTGCATAGGTCACATGTGGTATTTGTTATAGTCACTCTAATAGACGAATACAATCAGAATAAGATTTATTTAAAATGAAATAATTATATTAATATATTGAGTAACTAAAGAAGTTTATGCAAATAAACTAAGTTCATTGCTTTTATCATTTTAAACATTTATTAACTTCAAAGATTATTAAATTGGCAACACCAATACTAAAAGTCATAAAATACTGGCTCAACTCTGTCAGTTTAGATATTAACAACTGTTTTGCTGACAAACTGTACTAGCAAGAAATATTTACACATACAGAAATGCAGTGATTATTGGAATAACTGACAATAAAGAAACACATTTCTCTATACTTTATAGAAGTCACACTTTTTAAACTAATTATTATGTAAACTGAGCAAATGACTAGAAGGTTCCATTACAGAGAAGATTTGAGGTACTATATTAAGTTATTACTAGACTTTACTATTATCATATGTATAGTGTCTTATGAACTTATATTATTTCATTTGTGTTTGCCCTGATTTAGTTATTGATTCTGAGATAACCAAAGATGCACTAGTTACCAAATGAAACAATATGCTAAATTTTCAGCATCTAGAACAATGTCTCAGAACCTTAGTAGTTTTTCAGTAATATGAAAGGTTCCTTACAATAAGATTTATATATAAAAAAATTGTTAAAATCTAGTAAGAATATTTTTTAAAAATCACCTGGAAAAATTTAAATCTTCTAAGACTCAGGGAATCTTTTAAAACAACATCAGGGACATAGATTTTACTTATTACTATCACATTATAAAGAAAAAAAATCTAAGTTGTAATCAGAAATGAGAACAACATCACAATATTTACTTTATCTATATACATATTATATACACATATATGTGTATATCTGTACATATATATGTATCTTAACTTTAATTCCACTCTACCTTATAGAGAAAAAAATAATTGATAGATGAGATTACCTCCCAAGAATCTAATTTCCAAATGTTATGCACATTAGATATGCAATGTTTATAATGCATTTATACTGATATATTTAATATGCAATTTGATAGTTTCTTCTTACTTTCACACAGGTGTAAGAGGAGACTCTGGATTATATAGAGTTGTTTGGGTGTTATATGCCATTATCTGCTAGTTCGTCTTGTGACTCAACTGTTTTTACTATTATAAGGATGTTTATTCCATGCATAGACATAAACCCAAGCAGGTTACTTTAAGAAGTTTTGTTATTTTTTAAAATCATGGGCTCATTTACTGTAACATCTAAAGATGGGAGGGTTGAATACAGAAAGACAGTAAGTTTCCTTTTTTATTTAGGGGTCTTGAATACAATACATTTCATTGCTATAATTATGAGCATGCTCAGTAGTAACACATGAAATTATTCCTCGATTATGTTCAGAATACACACAAGTTCAAATAAGCTGAAATTCATACAATTCAAAACTACAATATTACAATTTATTTTCAGAAAACACAACAAACTCAATGATAGGTAGCCTTTCTTCCTTAAAAAACTATATCCATGTATGTATTTTTATCATAAATAATATTTAATATGTAATGAAATGCTTGTGCCAAACATTTTTAATGTTTTAATATATACTACATTATTTAAGGCTGCTTACATCTTACAGTTCATATTAAAGAAGAAAAGTTGCAAACAATAGTGGATTTCAAGTTCAGAACTAATTTTCTTATTAAGATCTTAAAGACATCTGTACTAATACTTCCACAAACTGACACAATACTGAAATACCAACTCTAATAGGCCATACTTTGTCTTTAATTACTGGAATTGAACTGCTTATATTAGCACATTAAATTTAAACTGCTTGTGCTTCTATATGCCTATTCTAAGAATTGATAAAAGAAGTAGGAAATACAGAACATTTTATTTCTGCATTAGTAGGTCATTAATGTGTAAAAGTAGGGACATAATCTCACAGCACCTCACACATTATAAGCACTGAGGAATAACTTGGTGTATTTGCTAAAATCTGAAAGCAAACCCCAAAAGCCCCAAAATGTTTATACTATATATTTTAAAGCATAGCATCTTTCATTAAATGTACACGTTAGCCATTAAGAAACAGTAGTTCCCAAAATTTATTTTAAATCTGTAGTTTCCTTTGAAATTACATTATTTTTATCATCTATGGTCACCTGGCAACTATACAGACATACTAACATAAAGGGAATACAGCAACCTTTAAAATTTTAATGGAATGTTTATAGAAGCACATCAAAACAGAAAGATTTCCCTCTTGGTAATTACCTATTTGCCACTGGTAAGAAGAAAATATATGTAGTTCATGTAACATTAAAACTCATTAAGCAAGGGAATATCTAGGCAGAACAGAGTTTTGATAAAATACTGCATTTTAAGAACTCAGGTACTTAGAAGACTATTTAAATTTTCACAGAAATGCAACCTCTTTGTATTCAATTTTAAAAGAAATTAAGTTTGAATTAACAGCATTCAACAATTTTCATAATTTTTTAAACCTCTGTTGATATGGTCAATTTACTAATGAATAACCAGCTACAATCTTAATGGTAAGAGTTTATTATAAAAGTGATCACAATTGGATGAAAATATAATCACGGTTCTCAAAACAAACTAGCTCATATGGTATAGTCAATCATTTCAAAGCAGTCAGATGATAAAAATCAGAATTGTATTTTTTGCTTTTAACAATGCTATCATCAATATAAGATATATATATCTTAATTTAGACAAGTCCTCAATAAGATTTTTAAAAATATGATGATCCTACTATCTGAAAAAAGTTCACCAGATCCTATTAAATCAAACACAAATTTGTATTTTGCCATCTGAACAAAAATATTGAAGATTTACATCCGTGGCTTCCATAATCAAGCTAGATATTTGTAATACAGTAAATCAAAGTTCCAATGTACTAAGAGCTATCCAGGTAAAACTGTGTCTACACAGCTCTCCCTA
>NW_008360330.1:4778806-4795637 GCF_000622305.1 Nannospalax galili | reverse complement strand
ATTCAACTGTTCTGAGAAAAGTTATTTTATTCTGAGTTTCACTTTACCTGCAAAAGTACAGTGGTCAGTGAAAATAAAGGTTAGAAATTGGCATCATAAATTCCCATTATAAGAAGTGATTTAGCTGCAAATAAAAATTAAATTTTTAATAATAAATCTGTGCCATACTTCCCCCTCCCTTTATTCATCACAATATACCTTCTCCTACTGGCCCATTGGTTGATTCTCCTTTTAGACTCAGCATCCTGGAGAAGCCACTGGAAAGAGTAGAAAAAATGCCACGGATGAAATATCCTTGCTGTTCAGAGTCCACTGGCCCCAGTAAATTTGGCCAAGGTCTAATAAACCTGATAGTGCATCGAGGTTCTGGTTCTGAAATGGACCTGGTGAATGGAGCCTGAAGTGACTGAGTGTTCACCAGGTTTAACTTCTCTGTTGATGTAGCAAGGATCTCATTAGCAGAGGAAGAGGCATTATTCCCGACCATCTCTGGCAGGACCTTTTGCTGGGATTCATCCAGGTCTCCTTTATTATTCTGCAGTCTGTCCCTTTTACTCCCTTTCTTTGTAAATCCAGGATGTTTTTGCCACCTATAAGCACCCAGGGGCTTTTCCAGATTGGAAACAGCATATTCATTTTTCTTCCTCTTGCTTTTGACTGAACCACACCATGGATAAATCCTTAAATTCGTTCCTATTTCTGAATTTGTATAAGGAGGTTCTGACAAAGATCTTCGATAGCCTGGAGGACAAGATGAAGTTTGTTTTTTAAAGATGTTTATCTTCCAGGACTCCATATTTTAGCAACTACTCTAAACCAAGCTTCTCCTACTCTGCAGTCTTTACTATTGAACCACAGTTGTCCATGCAGTCCAAAACATTTGACTGTTTAAGCAGCTTTTGTGTGGCTTTGAACCACAGCAGATGTTGCTGCTTAAGAGCTGGTGTCATATTATTACCCTCTTTTCCCAGCTCTCCAGAATTTCAGCAGCACCTAAAAACCTCTTGCCTAAAGCAAATTATCTTTAGAATAGAGAAAAAGTTTCCAAAAGGATCTTTGCTGTTCTTACAGTAGGTGAAATTTCTGTACTAAGGTTGAGGAAATGATTTTTTAAAATAAGAAGTGAAAAACAGTGTCACAAAAACCCCACAGATGCCATTATGGAGTGTGCTGGATAGCTTTAGTTGTCAACCTGACACACCTGGGTAGAGGGAGCCTGAACTGGTGAATTGCCACCATTGGACTGGCCTGTGGCCATGTCTGTGGAGCATCATCTTGATTACTGAGTGATGTGGGAAGGCCCAGCCCACTGTGGGTTAGTGCCACCCCAGGGCAGGTGGGCCTATGTTGTATAAGAAAGCAGGTTGAGCAGAGGCCAGGGGAGCAAACCAGTAAGGAGAGTTCCTCCATGGCCTAAGCTTCAGCTCTTGCCTCCAGGTTCCTGCCCTGAGTTCCTACCTTGGGCTCCCTCAGCGATGAACTGTGACCTGGCAGATATAAGTTGAATAAACCCTTTCCTCCCCAAGTTGGAATTGGTCATTGCAATAGAGAAACAAACTAGAACATGGACAAGTAGCAATAAGTGTGCACCATGCAAAAGAAAATGGGTTAAATATAGCTTGTAAAACCACTTAAATTGATACGTTCAAGAAGGGGAGAAAAAAACAAAAACAAAAAACAGTAACAAAACACTTGCCTAGTAGTCTGTTCTTGAAGTGACTGCTTCTTAGAAATTTTTAAAAATCTGCATTTTGGAAATTTAACTTAAGCAAATCAATGCCACTTACATTCCAATCTCTTACAAGGGTAAAACTGTCTTTTAATTTACAGATAAAACCATAGACTATTTCTTCAAGGAGGCATTGCAAAGAGAAGATACGATTAGAAAGCCAAACCTTCAGGCCATTTTAAATGTAAATATACTACAGAAAACTTAAAAAGCATAAATGGGTGGAAAGGGGAGAAAGTGAGGACATTTGTTATAAAATACTGTTAAAACAAAATAAAGAAAAGAAAAATAGAACCCAAAGCCTCATATGTGCTAGTCAAGTGCTCTACCACTGAAATAAAGCCCCTGTCCCTAGAAAAACAAAATCTGGAGGGAAGTTTTTGTGGCAACTGGAAACATAGGAAGAGACATACTTAAATAATTTGTGGAAGGGGAAAGTTTGTTATACAAATCTAATTGGAATAAGTTAGCTGGAAAAACATTCTCTATCATTTAACCAAAGTTATTCCTTTATTCTTTTTCTGCTTTTTACAATTTTTTAAAAAGAGCTGACTACTTAACATTTTGTAAAGCAAGTACCTTATACTGAACCAAGATCATGAGTGCCAAAGTTTTGGCTAACTATTTTTTCAAACAGTCTGCCCATAAACCTCTGAAAATAGGGGTTTCAAATGGAAATTCTGACAGACTTCAGACCACCAATAAGAGATATAGCAGGGCAATCAAAGTCACTTTGTGAGCTGCATGAAAAAATGATTTCATCTAGCAAACTAAAAACTAACCATTTATTTGTAAGATGTATACAATGTAAAAGAGTGCTCACACTAAGTATTTCTCCTGTTATGGTAGAAACAGTAAAGAAATTTACACTGTTTCTTTCAACATATTAAAATGTTCTATTACTTTCATTATCAAAAATAAACAACTCATTTTCCTTTATAGTCTCCAAATTTAAGGGGTTTTTTTTGTTTGTTTGTTTGTTTGTTTGTTTTTTGGGCTTTTTGAGACAGGGTCTTCCCATAGCCCCAGCTGTCCTGGATTCACTATGGAGACTAGGCTGGCCTCGAACTCACAGAGATCCATCTGCCTCTGCCTCCCGAATGCTGGGATTAAAGGCGTGCGCCACCACGGTATTTTTTTTTAATATTCTTTTTTAAATTTTATGTGTATGAGTATATTGCTTGTATGCATGTAAGTGCCCCCGTGACATGCATCCGTGCAGAAGTCAGAAGAGGGCATCAGATTCCCCTGGAACTGGAGTTATGGACAGTTAGCCACCATGTGGGTCCTGGGAATCGAACCCAGGTCCTCTGAGTTCAGAGCCAGTGCTCTTAACCACTGAGCCATCTCTCTCTAGCCCCCAAATTTAAGTGTCTGAATAGTAAAGACATGTTGAACTACTTTGTTTTCTGTTTTTTGTTGCTATTGTTGCTGTTGTGTTTTTTCAGACAGGGTTCTCTGTAGCCCCAGCTCACCTGAACTCCCTATTTTGACCTTGATTTCACAAATATCTACGAGACTCTGACTCCCCAGTGCTGGGACTGAAGGTGTGTGCCATCAAACCCAGTTCTACTTGGCTTCCCTAAATAAACAAAATATTAAGTTAGAAGTTCTTATAATCATAAATTTCTTGTATTTAAAAAAATTAGAAATGTGAATTTATACAAAGAAATAGTAGACTTTATATCCTGACTTCTCTTTATATACCTGACAGAATATATCCTCCACAGAGTTGGTATGTGATAGAAAATAGGCCTAAATGTAAAATATAGTACTCGAAAACTTCTAAAAGAAACATGAGAAAATATTTTTGTGATTTGAGGGAACACAAAGAGATCTTAAGACATAGAAGGCAGTAACAGTGATAAGAAAACAACAATCATGAATTCATACGTTAAAACTTTTGTTCAATAGAAGACATTGTTAAAAAATTTGACAAATAAGCAAAAATGTCAGAAAACATTCACAATAGAAACATCTCAAACAGTTTATACCAGAATACACCAAGTTCTCTATATATTCTTCCATATCCTATTAGTAAAAGGAAAAATCAAAATTTTTTAAGGAAGTAAAAGCCCTTCACAAAGAAAAATTAGCTGGGCAGGGTGGTACATTCCTGAAGTCCCAGCACTCACTTGGGAGGCTGAGTCAGAAAGACCATGAGTTCCAAGATACTCTGCACTAAATAATAAAATAATGTTTCAAAAATTTTTTAAATAATTAATAACTAATAAGCATACAAAAAATTAACCTCATTAGTAATTAAAAGAAATGTAAATTAAAATCATAAGAAGATATTACTCTCATCTATAAGGTGGCTAATATTAAAAGGGCTAATAAAACTAGATACTGGGCATGACAGTTTGGGCCTATAATTCTTCAAGAACTGAGTCAGAAATAGCAAGAGTTTGAAGCTAGCCTGGGCTACATGAGACCTGTCTGCTGCCTTGACTTCTCTGCCACAATGAACTGTAAACAGGAATTGTGAGCCATATAAATGCTTTTTCCAAAACAAAAAACAAAGACAAGCAAAAACCTCACCCTACATAGTAGTGATAATGTGGAACAAGTACAACAATGATTCCACGATTCTGCTTAACAGGTATGTAAGAGGGTCTTAAAAACACATATGCTTCCACATGAATATTCACAGAAGGGGCAAGATACATAACTGTTCAATGGAGGTAAGGAGTAAATAAGAATTTCTTGCACTCTCAAGTTTTCTATAGGTTTAAAATTACTTTAAAATAAAACATTTCACAAGTTTTTGTTGTTGTTGTTGTTGTTGTTTTTGTCTTTTTGAGACAGGGTCTCCCTGTAGCCCCAGCTGTCCTGGAACTCATTGTGTAGACCAGGCTGGCCTTGAACTCACAAAGATCCACCTGCCCCTGCCTCACAAGTGCTGGGATTAAAGAAAGACTTGTGCCACCATGCCCGGCAACACAAGTATTTTTTTAATGTCATGACTTCCTGGGTCTATAATACAAATACTTTTATTATCAAAACTGTTCTATCCCCTGTTGAGAGTGTCTTTTGAGTATTATGGAAAAATATCTAGTTTCACATTTTTATGAAGGGTAAAATTTGACTAAGATCATTGCATCAAAAGAGCTCTATGGAAAATTAAACCAAGACTACAAGCTTTGGAAATACTGCACCATCAGAATGGAATTTAAGTCCTGAACACAACATTATAAAATTCAAAGATTTTTTTTTTTTTTTTTTTTGTCTTTTTTAGACAGGGTCTCCCCGTAGCTGTCCTGGAACTCACTATGTAGACCAAGCTGGCCTCGAACTCACAATGATCCGCCTGCCTCTGCCTCTCCAAGTTAAAGGTGTGCGCCACCATGCCCAGCTTCAAAGACTCATTATTAAGTGAAAAAATACTCTTATACAATAAAGAGGTAAAGTTAATTATATAAGAATTATGGTAATTTCTAAACTCATCAACTCAATTTTTTGAAAACTACCATAACTATTCTTACCATATGCTTCCTTATGTACTTAAGGAATATGGAACTAGAAAATATTAATCACCAGAAGAGGAATTAAACAAAATAAAAAAGCAAGAAGAACAACAGTTTGCAGAAATGATAAAACTAAAAATTCAAAATAGTCAAAAAAAGTAAAGATTCTACTCTTACAGATGGCTAAAGTTCAATTGGACAAGTGTTCAAAATGATCTTCAAATCATTATAAATGTAAAAAAACTTCAATTTTGGAATTTTCTCAAATATATGTAATAAACATGAGTTTTAAAGAAAATATTCAACAATTCTGACTTCTTAAAATCAGAGACAATGACGCCAGTACAATGAATTAGTCCATTAAGAATTCTACCGTTAACAATGAGTTGGTGATAACTGGAATGTCAGAACAAGAGTGGCTCTGCCACTTCCAGTAGTAACTAATTGCTCTTACATTTCCTAAGTAATCATTTGTGTTATTTTAAGTACAGCTTTAAAAATCATTCTGGTTGGCCAACTCAATATAAGATTTGAATTCTCTGAATATATATGTAACTCAAGTTCACAGTTATATTTCAAATTGTTATAGAATGCTCTACTATGTACAAGGCTGTAAACTAGGACTAGGACTTAAAGGAACTAAAAAACAAAAACAAAACAAAACAAAAACAAAAACCAGGACAGAACCTGAGCTCTTGAAACTTCCAGATATCAAGAAAGATTTATATTAGGAAAAGGGAAACTTGGGGTATTAGGGGCATATACAGCAAAGGATTTTTATACATAAAGAATAGAATCAATTTCTTTTGAAACATTCATCCATAATGAATTTGGCTATAATATGATATACATTTCTTCTTTTTTATTTTTCTTTTATGCGTATGAGTGTATTTTCCATGTATGTGAGTGCACCCGTGTCATGCAATGCCTCAGAAGTCAGAAGAGGGCTTCAGATTCCCCTGGAATTGGAGTTAAGGACGGTTCGTGGCAGCCATGCGGGTGCTGGGAACCAAACCTTCTCTGCAAGAGCAGTCAGTGCTCTTAACCACTGAGCCATCTCTCCAGCCCCAATATACATTTCTTCTAAGAGTCACCACACTAAGCAAAATTGTACAATAAAACCATGTGCTTAATGAAGGAAATGGAATTGGTGAATAACACTTAGAAATGCTGACAATGTATATGCTGACACCTATGCCATAGAATCATATGAGCAGGTTCCCAGGAGCCTGTAGGACTGTTTCCATATGGTCATGCACATCCTCCCTGGATCTTATAATCTTTCCTCCCCCTCTTCTGTGACAGTCACTGAGCCTTGGTGTATGAAATTTAATAAAGGCGCGCTGTCCAAGGACCATTATTTAGCAGACTCTTGATCTCTACACTTTGGCCATTTGTGACCTTTTGTGTTCCTGACCTTAGGTGTAGAGATTGCATTGCAGGTATGTCCCTTAGGCCTGGGTAATTCATAGACAATGTCTGTGTGTGACCAGTTGTCCCATGCAAATTCAGACAGTAACCCAGCATAGAACTGGGATAAAGAACAGCAGACCCCAATCTTATCTAAAGGAATGTTGGCAACTGATTGCTGCTAGATGAAGAAAGAGCTGATCTTTCTAAAACAAGGGACTCTAGATAGGCTGACTAAACTCAGCGGATGGACTTGCACTGGGGAACGGCTGGGAACACTGACAACAGTGGGCAGTAACAGGGATGACAGAGTATATGGGCTCCAGTGGAGGGGGGCTATGGGAGGGTGCCAGTGGGGATGGGGGTATAAAGATGATTAAGATTGTTTGAGACATTCTATATGAAATACACACACACACACACACACACACAAAAAAAAATCAATAAAAAAAATTTTTTTAATTGCTGACAATGATGAATTTAAATTAAAAAAAAAAAAAACCCAGGAAGCTAATGAAAATTTTAGCACCATTTTACATGTTAATGGTTGAGAAATGCATAAATATGAAATAAATGTAGTGTGTTATCTTTTTTTACAAATCTGATATTTGCTTGTGGAAATGGGCATCAGAAAATTATAGCTTCTGAGTTTTTATGAAATGGTGGATAGTTTTTTTGAAGCAGAAAGGACAGCTATACCACTAAAGGTGAATGGGTGTGGCTCCACACAGTGGAGAACTGAAGTTTTGAAGATGTATGCATTTTGAGTATTCTTGTGTGGCTTGCTTCAGCTGTATATAGTTTCTGTATTTGTTTCTCACATATATGGCATATGATGACATAAAATTCAGAGTGCCCAAATTATTCCCTATCATTAAGTAATTCAAATCCTTGCTTTCAAAATTGCACTTTCTCTTTTCCATATAGCTGATATGGAAAACAAACAAACAAACAAACAAAAATCCTCAAGTGATCCTGTTGTGGCAAGGCACAATAAATGCAGAAGGAAGTAACTCTTGTCCTTAGTAATTTCCGACCTTTAGTTCAATTCTTTTTTTCTTGCAGTACTGTGGACTGAACTCGGGAGTATACACGGGCACCCAAGCTAGGAAAGAGTTCCACCACTGAACTATATTTCCAACCCTATTTTTTAATTTATTTTTAGACAGGGTCTTGCTACATTGCCCAGTCTCATCTTGAAGTCACTCTAACTTGGTAGACCTTAAACTTGAAATCATCCTGCCTCAACCTCCAGAATAGCTAGGATTTCAGACCTGCATCACCAGGCCTAGGTTTAATTCAAATTTATTTGTTTTTATTTTCTTTATTCTCTTTTAATCAGAATAAGAAGCAAAGGACCAAACCCAGGAAGTATTGCAAAGGACCAAGCCCTAGAAAACAAAGCAGCAGATCTACTCTAGATAGTGTTTCTCACATTGTAATATGTAGTTGAATCACCAAGTTCATATTGAAATGTGCTTTCAAGTTTAGTGTATGTGATATGCACTGCATTACATGTGCATTTTTACACAACTACTTGACATCTTTGCTACTACAAATAAACTAAGAGCATTAAAAGAGTAAGTGTTCAAGGTTCCTGTATGATTCATTCAGGTTCACTAAGATAGAACCTTGTATTGAACTGGGCATGTGGCGCACACCTTTGATCCCAGCACCCAGCAGAGGCCAGTGGATCTCTGTGAGATTGAGGACAGCCTGGTATATACTGAGTTCCAGGCCAGCTGGGGTTACAGGGAGACCCTGTCTCAAAAAGACCCTCCCTCAAAAAAAGAAAAGAAAAGAAAAAGAAAAAATTGAATCGAAATTTAGAAACAATGCAAAACACATTTGCTTGAAAACATCTGTGACACTGTATACATCACAGAGACACATGCAATGCTTTTGGTAGTATGCTAACTAAAAATCAAAGATACACTAATCCTACCCAAATCTGTTCCTCAGAGAATGCAAAGAATCTATCACATATATACAAAGCGCAATTTAAAATGTGATGATCAGACTGGAGTTTGTGTACCACTCCATATCTACCACATGTGTATACAGAAGAGTATATTTGTTTGTTTGTTTGTTTGTTTGTTTGTTTGAAACAGGGTAGCCCTGTAGCCCCACACAGTCTGTATTAAAGGCTGGGAATAAAGGCATGTGCCACCACACCAGGCAAATGACAGTATTTATTGATGGAAGGAAAAAGGTAGATGTAAATTAATATCAGTAGGAAATGACCAAGTAAATCATAGTGTACATTTATTACAAAAGGAAACACACATATAATTTATATGCTACAAAGACCCACAAACTTATAAAATGATTGCCTGTAGGTAGCACGGCTGAGAAATCATCTTAGATCTTTACAATTTTAAGTTTAACCATGATTATGTACTATATTCATAATGGTGGGGTAAAAAAACTTAAGAAATAAATTTGTATGGAAACAAGTAAATAAATAAAGATGAAAAAGTAAATTGTGAGCTTTCTCTGTTTACAAACAGTCTGCCATTACTTCCTATCTGATAAAACAACTTTTGTGACAGAAATTCTATTCCATTTAGCCCACAAGGTCTTTTGCGTTAGAATACACGATATGCTAAATTAACAGTTTTTGAATTGTGTTACTAGAATGAGAATGCATACTTTATAGATCAATTCATAAAAAGCTTTAAAATAGGACTTGTTTCTACTAGCCAAAAGAAGACATCTTCCAAAATTATAAAGTCCTTGTTTATATAAAGTCAAGTAATTAATAACAAAACATCCCCTTCCCATCTCCTATCACTAGAGCACATCTGCTTCCCGAAAGAACACTTCCTGTGGCAAAAATTACCTCCCTTCTAAGAATTAGAACTAAAGGGCACACCTGACACGTACACAATTGCTTCTCACTGAAGAAGCCAAGACATCTAAAGACAAACATTGCTTTTTAAAAAGACAAGAACTGGAATCTATGACTTTTTAAAATAAGAGAACATTTGTAAATAAAAACAAACCTAGATAACTTGAGGAGCCCAAACTACCACTTTTATTACCCTCCCCCAAAGACTTCTACTGTTTCCCCAACCTGTAATTACATCTTCTCTTTCTAGTCTCTAAATATTGGGGTATTTTCAAAGCTGGGTTTTTGGCACCGCTGGTCTATACTCTTGCCTTGTATGTCATCATTCATAATCACAATTATATTGACAGTTCAAATCTTGTACTGAGAAATGTACCTTAAAATATATTCAAACTAATATTTTCTGATCATCTTCAGTTCACATGTATGAAATCTAACCTGTAATCTTGCTTTTACAATCTGGTTTTATTCTAGCACCACATCTCTCCAGCTGTACAACCCCCAAAGCTAATGATTTATTTCTCTCACCATTCAGTCTTACTGACTTTCCTTCCTAGGTTTTATTTACTCTATAACCATTTCCCCTAAGTCAGTTCAAAAATCAACTCTCACCAGGAATACAACAGACCCCTGAATTAGGCCACACGTAAATGACTTTCTTGTTTTAGTGAGAATATCTTCCAGTGACGGTGGTGGGGTGTAACATGTATGCAATCACACCTATAATCTCAGCTATTCAGGAAGCTGATGTAGGAGGGTCATTTGAGCTCAGGAGTTCAAGACTAGCCTGGGTGACAGACACAGTGAGACCCTGGTTCAAAAAAATAAATGGATGTACAGATGGATGGATTCAGTGGCTTCCAATTTTCTGATCAAGATAAAATTCCTTAATTTATAGTCTGGTCCTGATCCCAAACCTTCAAGCTCTTAAAGACATTCTTCAGTCCTTCATACTTGTCACTCTTCTTCCTAGGATAGGGATCTTGCTTATACTGCACTCTGTACCTAGAAGGCACAACAGGATCTTCCCTCCCTAACAGTCATGCTTATAATTTCAGTTCAAGTGTTGCTTTCTGCAGCAAGTCTTTATTAAACCAGGTTGGAACCAATCGTAATCACTCTGCTGTAATCACTCTCAGGATAGGCTAGGGTAGAATGTGATTTCTACCCTCAGCAATTCACTATGGTTTTATTTCTCTGCAGACTCCTAGAGCAGTGCTAACAGCAATTTCTCTGCCACAGACCAAAGTCTCTAGGTGTCTACAATGTCTGCTTGGGACGAAAAGAAACCCCAAACAGTAGCTTCTCTCCAACTGCTTAGCTTTTATCCCCTAGACACTACTGACTGGCTGCCTCGAATTGCCAATGAGGAATCCTCTGCCTAAACATAGCTAGCAATTGCTTACATTAGTATTAGGCTGGAAATGTATGTCCACACAAAAATCTCTACATTAATGTTTAAAAACACTTCATAATTGTTAAAACCTGGAAGCAACCAAGATGTCCTTCATTAATTGAATGCATAAAGTTAACTGAAGTACAATTATATAATATTCATTTCTTTTTCTTCTGAAAAGAAATGAGCTACAAGCCATGGAAAAACTTTAAATGCATGTTACTAAGTAAAGAAGCCATTGAAAAAGTTTCAACAGGGGCTGAAGAGATGGCTCAGCAGTTAAGAGCACTGACTGCTCTTGCAGAGGACCCGGGTTCGATTCCCAGCACCCACATGGCGGCTATGAACCCTCCTTAACTCCAGTTCCAGGGAATCCGAAGCACTCCTCTGACCTCAGCGGCATTGCACGAAACGGGTGCACTCACATACATGCAGGCAATATACTCATACACACAAAATAAAAATAATAAATAAAATATTTTTTAAAAAGTTTCAAGAACGTAACATTCTGGAAAAGGCACATTTCTAAAGACAGTAAAAAGATTAGTGTTTGCCAGAGACTGGGGTACAAGGAGTAGCATGGAATGAATAAAGCAGAACACAGATGATTTTTAGGGCAGCAAAAATACTCTGCGTTGATATTGCAATTGGAATATATTTTAGTACACATTTGTATAAGTCCAGAGACTTTACCACATCAAGAGTGTACCTTATATGGACTATGGACTTTGAGTGAAACTAACATGTCAGTGTAATAGGTTCATCCATTTTAAGATATGTGCCATTCTTTGTGAGACGTTGGTAGTGCAGATGACTATAGTAAAAGTTTGAAAAGGTATATAAAAACTCTTATTTTCTATTCAGTTCTTTTAATAATAATGTTCTGAAATATACATGTTTTTTGTGCTTACAGTAATGGGGGTTGATCAAGGCCTCATAGACCTCAAGGTAAGCACTCTGCTTTTTAACACTGAGAGGCTCGCTTCTTGCTTGTACTTCATGGTCTCCACAGAACACTTCTATATTGGCTACAGCCTCAATATGTGCTTCACTGTTTGAATATTATCTCCCACAAATCCTCATTTCAAAAGAATGACTCAAAACCAAAAGCCAAAACTATAGACATCCCAATTTGACACTCAAAACAGTAGATACAAGTTAATGCAGGACTGAGTGCAGGAGCTACATTATTTTCAGTGTAACTGAAAGGACTAAATATTCCTTTTAGAACAAAAATAATAAATCCAAAAGATCACATTCTTTACTTTTATAATTGCAGCTATCCATATTTCTACAAATGCCTTCTTCAACCATGAATTTAGGATTTAGGAAGTAAACATAGGCATCAGGAACAGATTTTAAAAGTCACAAATTTCTCTGGTTTATGAAATTGGATCTCATTATAAACATACTGCATATCAAAGACATGATCATGCCTTTTTATAAATATAAACAGTGAATCTCCACATCTGATTGTTAACCCTTCATATAGAAGACAGATGTAGAAAATTCAAAGTAAGTTTTAAGAGATGGTATTGACTATAAAACTAAAATACAAGACCTAGTCTTTCCTAAGAATTTCAAAATTAAGCCAAACCTTCCCTCTGACTGTCAAATTTCTAAAATGAATAGGGCAAAAAGTTTCAAAAGCATTTTAATTCTCTTCTAAGCTAGTATTTATGATTATATGTTGAAGCACAGAAAAATACTGTACAGATTTATTTTCTCTGTTTAAGTTACTCTGCAAAAGAACAAATGTTTATTCTCTTGGATCTTTTTTCTCACATAAATAATTCACTCATATTCTGAACATTAGTTAAGGCTAGAAGAATGTTAGAACAGTCTTCTAGTCTAATTCCTATTTACTGATTCAGTGATAATTCTGTCATTAGCTAATTTAAGAGGCTAGGTGAAATTATTCCCAAATTGTCAAGTCTGAAAAAAAGTAAGCATTCATAATACTTTTTTTTGTTGTTGTTGTTTTCCTTTTGAGGAAAATAGCAGAGCTGGGTAGATCTTTATGACCTACTGAGACTTTCTAACTTCCTATCTAGTAGGACACTGTGTACTAGTTTTATAGAAGGAGGGAGGCAGGGAGGGAGGCAGGGAGGGAGGTAGGTGGGTTAGGTTGGTTGATAAATTGATAGATTGATAGACAGGAAGGCTTGGTATTAGTAAGGTAAGTAATACTAACTGCTACAATAGCCAAACAGTGACAGCAGAACACAGAAGCTTGTTTTCCATAATGTAAAATCTAATGGAGTATTTAGAGTCATACTTCCTCTACCTTCTAGAATTCCTACTCCTCCACTGCATCTTCATCAAACAAATATACCAGGAAAAAGAAATAAGGATCACCTATGTAATTATGTGGCATCAGCTTACAAGTAGCATATATCACTTCCAATTAAGTTCTCTAGATTAGAATTCAAGAAACATGGTTACAGCTAATGACCAAAGAGGCTGAGTAATGCACCATAGCTATACTCCCAGAGTGAATACAGACAACTGGCTTGATGAGTACCAATCTCAACCATATTTAAATACAATAGTGGCACTAAAATACACCAATTTACTGATTTAAAGTTATTTAATATTTGAACTTAAGTTCAAAAAAAAAATCTAGGTAGAGACATTAATGTGCCAAATCAGAGAGAAAGAAGCTTAATATACCAAAAGTTTAACTTTTATTTATTTATTCCAAATGCTGGGTATTAAAAACAGAGCCATGCATATGCTAAATGAGTGTTCTACCATAGTTATAACCCCTCCCTGAAGTTTTATTTTCAACTGTTACATACTGAATTTTGAATTTTAAGAATTCCAGATGGACATGGTGCACATGCTTCTAATTGCAGCATCCCAGAGGCAGATCTCTGTGGGACTGAGACCAGCCTCCTGGTCTACATAGTTCCAGACCAGCTTAAGTTTGAAAACATTTGGACTAGAGATACAATAAAGATGTCACTATAGAAAAGGCTGGACACCTATAAACTCACAACCCCAAATTTAATACATGTTAAACAGGTTCCATTTAACAAGCTATCCAGTTGGAAGAGAGATAACCTTTCTCGGTTTTAAGCCTAGACAGCCCTTATTAGGTATAACTCAACGTCATCTTTTCTGTTTAATGTATCTGTCCATTCAAAGAGTGTTTGATTTTATCTTTTGGATTAGTTTTCAAGTGTTTTCTATGACCTACTCAACAGCTTAGTGAAAAGATTTTAAAAAGTATTTCAAGTAAATGGAATCGAGAAACAGGCATTGGAGCCTAATATCTGACAAAATAAACTTCAAACTGAAATTAATCAGAAGAGATAAAGGACAGTTCTTTCTGATCAAGGAAACAATCAAGAAGACATAACAATCTTAAGCATATATGCACCAAATTCTGGTGCACCCCATTTCATAAAAAGGATAGCATTGGACTTTAGATCACAGGATAAGTCCAAATCAGTAACAGAAGGTGTTTTCAATATCCTATTTTCTCCAACAGATGGATCATTGGGACAGAAATGACATCATACATCAAATGGACCTAACATATCTACAGAATATTCCACCCAAATGCCAAGAATATACATTCTGCTCAGCAGTCCATGGAAAGTTCTCTAAAATAAACCACTCACTGGGACACAAAACAAGTCTCAACAAATACAGAAATATGAAAATACCTCCATGTTATTCTATCTGACCACAATGCGATAAAACTTAAAATCAACAGCCAAAGAATTTCTAGTAATTACATGAACTCATGGAGATTAAACTACATACTACTGAATGATGAATGTGTCAAATAAGAAATCAAGAAAAAATTAAAAATTCCTTGAATTAAATGAAAATGAAAACAAAACACAGCAAAACCTCTAAGACACAAGAAAGGCAGTCCTAAAAGGGAAATGTATATATATATATATATCTCTCTCTCTCTCTCAGTGTCTACATTAAAAAATCAGAAAGAAAACAAATAAATGATTTAGTGATACAACTCAAGAACTTGGAAAAACAAGAACCAAACCTAAATCCAGCAGATGAGAAGAAATAATAGAACAACAGAAATTACTGAAACAGAAACAAAGGAAACAATACAAAAAAATCAATATAAAAGCTGGTTCATTGAAAAGATAAAAAGACCCTTAGGCAAGTCAATCAAAAAGAAGAAACTCAAATCAACAGAATCAGAAACGAACAAGGAAATAGATACCAAAGAAATTCAGAAGATTGTTAATGGACTACTTTAAAAATCTATATTCCATTAATTTAGAAAGCCTATAAAAAAAAAAGGATGAATTTTGAGATTCATCCAAATCACCAAACTTTAACCAAGAAGACATCGACAACTTAAACCCATAACAAATAAGGAGATTAAAATATTAATTAAAAAACCTTTTAACTACAAGAGGCCAAGGTACAGATGGATTCAGAGCAGAATTCTATCACACTTTCAAAGAACTACAACCAATACTTCCTAAATTATTCAGACAAATGAAAACAGAAGGAACACTTCCAAACTCTTTCTATGAAGCCAGTATTCTTCTAATACCAAAACCAAGTAAAGACACAACAAATAAAGAAAACTACAGGGGCAATATCCTTCATGAATATAGGTGCAAAAATTATCAATAAAATACTTGCAAACGAAATACAGACATACATATACCACGATCAAGTTGGTTTTATCCAGGAGATACAGGAATTTTTTCAACAGAGGTAAGCTAATAAATGTAATGAATCACATAAATGGACTTAAAAACAAAAATCACAGTGATCATCTCAATAGATGTACGAAACACCTTTGGCAAAATCCAACATGGCTTCATGATAAAAGTCCTAAAGAGAATAGGACTGGAGAGAACATTATCTTGAACATAATAAAGGGTGTATTTGATAAATCCACAGCCAACACTACCCTAAATGAAAAAACCTTGGAGAAATCCCATTAAAAGCAAGAACAAGATAGGATTGTCTATTATCCCTACTCCTTTTAAAATTCCAAATAAATGAAAGTTATATTATGTGTAGCTTTGGTAACTAGTATTACAAAAAGATATCACTTAATTTTTTTGCTCAATTCTCTGTGGGTAGAGATATATGCTTTTCAAACATCAATTTTGTTTTCTTCCTCTGAGGTATAAAACATACCTATAATAAAGTCTACATACCTAAAGTACACAATCAATGACTTCTCATGTATGTTTTTTGTTTTTTTTTTTTGCATACCGGAAAGCTTCTTCATACTTTCTTCCCAACTAATGGAAGTTCTGGCTTTTAGCAACTCAAATCTGGGCTACTGTACCCATCTTCCCCCAAATTGGGGGTTACTACTATTTTCACTTCTGTAATAATTTAGTTTTATTCATTTTTAAATAAAATTGTATAGGATTCTTTTGTCTTGCTTCTTTTGGTCATTATTGTATCTGTGAAATTTACTCACACTGTTGTATGTACCAGAATCAAAATGCCTATACCTAGTTGAGAACATAATTAAACAATATTAGAGGTAGTACTTTCAAAGTCAGAAAAGTACGCATAGCTTTTCTTACTAGCAGCACAATGTATTGTAACTAAATAAAATTATTGTCTCAAATATCATGAAGAGACTCTTCAATGTTTAAAGAGTTACATCAAAGTCTAAGTCTATGATAGCTTGACTCAAGGCAGCAAACATACATGTGAAAACAGCTCAAAGATATTTGATTATAAGATAAAAAGGCAACCTTGGAACGAGGCAAATCCTAAAAGTAAGTAAAGAATTCACAAACTGTACTGTTCAGAAAGGGGATGGAAAGGCTTCTAAAACATTGGATTCCCAGAAATACAATATTCTCTAATTATACTTATTCATAGTACTGAAATTGTTAAATCTTTAAAAGAGCCCTTAACAAGCAGTATTGACTTTTAGAAATTCAAAATAAAGGGTTCCACACACAATTTTATATTTGTGCTTCAAAATACAGATCTTAGAACTAGCATCACAA
>NW_008360330.1:4776074-4778709 GCF_000622305.1 Nannospalax galili | reverse complement strand
TAAAATATAAAATAAGGTTAGAGATACTCCCATGCAGTCAAAAATCCATGTCTAACTTCTGACTTCACTAAAATTTAACTGTTATCCTGTGTTGATCAAAAACCAATAACATAATTAATTAGTACAAATTTTATATGCTATGTGTATATTTGTTGAAATATAATCTCTATATTTAAATTTCTCAGCTTCTTAGTAACTTTTTAAACTATATATTATTGTACATGTTTTCATGCATGTGAAAGTGTGCAGATGCATACAAGTACACATACACGTGTGAAGGTGGAGGCCAAAGGAAAACCTCAAATTTCATTTCTCAGGAGTCCTTCACCTTGTTTTTGAGACAAGATCTCTCAATAGCCCAAGACTTGCCAATTAGGTTCAGCTGACTGGCCAGCAAGCCCCAAGGATCTGCCTGTTTTTCCTTCCTCAGAGCTAAGATTACAAGCACACATGACCACACCTAGCTCTTACCTGGTCCTAGGGATTGAAATCATGTCCTCATGCTTGTGAAGGAAATGCTTTACCAACTGAGCTATCTCCTCAGTCCTTCAACTACATATTATTATCTACTATTTTCTGTCATCTAAAAAAAAAAATATCCTTTCCCACTTTTTATTATTGCTCTTTCAGTGAAAAAAAGTTTGTTCTTTATAAATTGTACTACAACTGTGAGTGGCCATCTTTTCTTAATGAAAATTATATGGGAACCTCTGCTTCCCTGAGCTGCATGGTCTGCCAAACGCTTTTTTTGGATGCAGGGACTGGCCTCTCGTCCAGGGGCCACCACTGCTTCCTGATCCCTTGCATCCCGAAGAAGCCAGCTCATCCTCAAGGTCCCCACAAGCCCTCTGAACCTGGTCCCACCCTCAGCCTCCTTCTGCTTCCCAGGGACTGCACAACGCACAGGCCTCTCTCCTGGGTATAAGGATCGCACCCTCCACGCCTTGACTCCCCTAGCCTCATTCACCCTCCCATCTCCCCCACCCTTCGCTCCTCGTAGCCTGAGTGCTTGGTGCTCAAGACACTGGGGGAACCACCACTGCTTCCTGATCCTTTGCATCCAGACCAACCCAGTTTCTCTCCCGGTCCCCAGGAGCCCTCTGGGCCTGGTCCGGCCATCACGTCCCTCTGCTTCCCTGGGCTGCACAACCCACCACCCTCCTCCTACACACCGGGGCTTACCTTTCGGCTTCGTGATCCTTTGCATCCAGACCAACCCTGTTCCACAGTGCAGTTGCCAGAAGCCCTTGGGGCTGCTTCTGCCACCATCTCTCTTTGCATCTCTGGATGGCATGGCCACCAGAGCTGCCCTAGACCAGCAGCCTTCCTGGGCCCTGCTCTAAGGCTACTCCAACTCTCAAATTCCTGAGGCCAAAATCTTTCCTGGAGGGATCCAGGCCTTCAGAGAAAGCCTGAGAGCATATAATCCTCATCTGAGTTGGGCCTCTGTGGGAACTCTTGAAGACAAAAGCAATCTGGCCACTCAAATATAAAAAGGAAAGAGATAACCGGAAGCTTACACGAACCGGCTTTTCATGCCCAGAAAGTAAACCGCAAAGGCACATAAACTTTACAAAAAGAAGCAGACCTAAACATGAAGGCATTAGTCTCACAGAAGAATCAGAAAGAAATTCACATGTCAAAATCACAAAGAAAAAATAACATGAAAAAAAACAAAGTAACATATCCAAAGTTTACAAAAAGCAGACCTAAACTTGAAGGCATTAGTCTCACAGAAGAATTACAAAAGAAATTCACATGTCAAAATCACAAAGAAAAAATACTAACATGAAAAAAACCAAAGTAACATATCCATACCAAATACGAATAGTCCTCTAGAGGAGTACAGTGAGAACCCAAGAGATAAGGCAGGATGTGGAACTGAAAAGAACAATTACAAACATGATAAAAGAATTCAGTGAATTTAAAGAACACACAAACAAAGAAATTAAAGAATGGAAGGACGATAGGGATAAACTTCTAAATGAAGTAAAAAGGAGCTACACATATTGAAGACTACTCAGGCTGAAATGAAGAAGGAAGTGAAACACTCAGTAAGCCAATTAGAAACGACAGGAGAAAGCCTCACCAATGGGATGAATGAAATGGAAAACAATATCAAGACTGGAAGATAAAATGGAGGAACAAAACCACTAAAGCAAATATTATGAAGAAGTTAAGAAAGCAAAAGAAGGAATATGCAGTGATTATGTGACACCATAAAAAGATGAAACTTATGAATCAGACTTACAGGAAGGAGAAGAATCCCAAGATAATGGCAGGAAAGAGATCTTCAACAGAATTGTAGAAGAAAATATCCCAAAATGAAAGACATGTCCATACAAATACAAGAAGCATATAGAACACCAAACAGATGGGACCAGAAAAGAAACACTCTAGGACATATCATAGTAAAAACACTGAACATACAAAACAAAGAGAATACTGAAAGCTGCAAAAGAGAAACAAGTCACATATAAAGGAAAACCCATTAGGAGTACAGCTAACTTTTCAGTGCAACCTATGAAAGCCAGAACAGCCTGGATTAAAGTAGTCCCAGTTTTAAATGACCACAGATGCCAATCCAGATTACTATACCCAGCCAAAATGTCTATTATACTCGAAGGGGAAAGAA
>NW_008360330.1:4743641-4775967 GCF_000622305.1 Nannospalax galili | reverse complement strand
CCATACCCAAGGGATTGTGAAAAGAAATCCAATGAAGGTATAACTGTGGAAAACTACAGCTATATCAAGAATGTAAAAAGAAATAAAAATGACATGATTCAATACAGATCTTTAATTAATACCTTCAAATATTAACAGACTGAACTCCACAGTCAAAAGACAGAGACTAGGTGAATGGATTAAGAAACTAAACCCAACCTTTTGTTGTCTGCAAGAAACTCATCTCACTTTCAAGGACAGGCACTATATTAAGGTGAAAGGATGGAAAAAAACATACCAAACAAATGCTGCTAAGAAAAAAGCAGGCATTGCAATTCTACTATCTGACAAAATAGACATTTAAACTTAAACTAATCTGAAGAGATAAAGAGGGCCACTTCATTCTGATCAAAGGAACAATAAACGAAGAAGATATTACAATCATGAACATATATTCACCAAACTCTGGTATACCCAACTTCATAAAAACAATACTACAGGACTTTAAGACCCAGATTAATCTCAACTCATTAATAGAAGGAGACTTCAATACTCCATTGACTCCACTACAACAGGGCAGAGAGTTAACAGAGAGACATCTTAAGTAAACAATACCATATATTAAATGGATCTAATAGACATCTACCGAGTATGCCAAAACAGACCTAAACAAATAAAAAAGACTGAAATAATTCCATGCATTCTATCAGACCACAATGCAATAAAGCTTGCAATCAACAATGGAAGAAGCTCTAGTCACCACATGAACACATGGAGATTAAACAACACAATCCTGAATGATGAATGGGTCAAAAGAGAAATTAAGAATGAAATAAAAGTATTCCTGGAACTACATGAAAAGGACAATTCAACACAACAAAACATCTGGGACATGTTGAAAGCTGTCCTTAGAGGGAATATTATAGCTCTAACTGCCTACATCGAAAAATCAGAACACAAATAAATGACTTAATATTGCAACTCAAGACACTTGAAAAGAAACAAGAAACAAAACCCAAACCCAGCAGAAAAGAAGAAATAAAAAAAATCAGGACAGAAAATAATGAAATTGAAACAAAGAAAACAATAAAACAATTAACAATTCCAAGAGCTGGTTCTTTGAAAAGATAAACAAGATTGACAGACCGCTAGCCCTGTTAACCAAAAGAAAGAGCCCCTACAAATCAACAAGATCAGAGATGAAAGGGGAATATTCACAACAGACACCAGAAAGATACAGAACATTAAAAGGGAATACTTTAAAAACCTATATGGTACTAAATTTAAAAACCTAAAAGAAATGGACGGATATATAAAGGCAAGGGAATCACCAAAACTAAACAAAGATTAACACCTTAAACTGACCCATAAAACAAAAAGAAATTGAACCAGTAATACAAAAAGCTCGCAAATAGGAAAAGCCCAGGACCAGATGGATTTACAGTGGAAATCTATCAGACATTTAAAGAAGATCTACATCGAATACTACTTAATTTATTCAAAAAGATAGAAATGGAGGGAGGACTTCCAAATTCCTTCTATGAAGCCAGCATCACCCTAATATCAAAGCCAGGTAAAGATATAACCAAAAAAGTAAACTATAGACTCATATCCTTAATGAACATAGACTCAAAAATTCTCAACAAGATACTTGCAAACCGCATACAGACACACATCAAAAAAATTATCCACCATTATCCCAGAGATACAGGGATGGTTCAATATATGTAAGTCAATAAACATCATTAATCATATAAATGGGCTCAAAGACAAGAACCACGTGGTCATCTCAATAGATGCAAAGAAGGCCATTGAAAAAATTCAACATGCATTTCTTTTCAAAGTCCTAGAGGGAACTGGACTGGAGGGAACATACCTCAACATAATTAAAGCCATATATAACAAATCCACAACCAACAGAATTCTAAATGGAGGAAAAACTAGAAGCATTCCCATTGAAATCAGGAACCAGACAAGGCTGCCCACTATCTCCACTTCTCTTTAACATAGTGTTGAAACTCTTGCAAGAGCAATAAGAGCAGGAAATTAAAGGAATAATAATTGGAAAAGAAGACATCAAATTATCCCTTTTTGCTGATGACACGATATTACATCTAAGAGATGCCAAAATTTCCACCAGAAAATTCCTAGAAATTATTAACACGTTCAGTAAAGTGGCAGTTTACAAAATTAACCTACAAAAGTCTGTAGCATTTCTATATACCGGTAACAAGCAATCAGAGAAAGAGCACATGGAAACACTGCCCTTCACAATAGCTGCAAAAAAATATCTTAGAATAAACTTGACCAAAGACATTAAAAAGCTCTACAATGAAAATTTTAAATCTTTAAAGAAAGAGATTGAGGAAGACATTCAGAAATGGAAGGACCTCCCATGTTCATAGACTGGAAGAATTAATATTGCAAAAATGACCATCCTACCAAAAGTCATATATAGATTCAATGCAATGCCAATCAAAATTCCCATGACACTTTTTACAGAATTGGAAAAAACCATCAGATGATTCATATGGAAGCACAAAAGACCTTAGATAGCCAAAGCAACCCTGAGCACTAAGAGCAATGCTGGGGGGATAATTATAACAGATTTTAAGCTGTATTACAGAGCTATAGTCATAAAAACAATGTGAAACTGGCACAAAAATAGACCCATAGATCAATGGAACAAAATTGAAGTCCGAAATATAAGAACATGCAATTTCAGCCACCTGGTATTTCACAAAGGGGCCAAGAACATTCACTAGAGGAAAGACAGCATGTTCATCAAATGGTGCAGGCAAAACTGAATCTCCACCTGTAGAAGAATGAAACTAAACTGCTATCTTTTATCTTACACTAAAGTCAATTCCTAATAGATCAAAGACTTAAAAATAAAGCCTAAAATTCTGAACCTGTTAGAAGAAAACATTGGCAAAAATCTACAAGATATAGGCGTAGGAAAGGATTTTCAACAAAACCGGACATCAATTGCCTAGGAAACAAGGTCAAGAATCAACAAATGGGACCTCATTAAACTAAAAAGCTTTTGTACATCAAAGGAGGCAACCAGGGAAGTGAAGAGAAAACCCACAGAATGGGAGAAAATCTTGACCAGCAAGACATCTGACAAAGGTTTACCATCTAGAATATAATGAACTCAATACACAGAGAATCAAGACAAGAAGTAACCCAATTAAAAGATGGGCTAAGGAGCTGAAAAGAGAATTCTCAAAAGAAAAAGTTAAGATGGCTGTGAAACATGATAAAAGATGTTCAACATCACTAATAATAGGGGAAATGCACATTAAAACGACTTTAAGATTTCACCTTGTCCCATTCAGACTGGCTAAGATCAAGAAAAAAAATGATGACAAATGTTGGAGAGAATGTGGGGAAAGGGGAATATTCATCCACTGTTGGTGGGGCTGCGAATTGGTTCAACCCCTATAGAAAGCACTGTGGAGAACTCTTAAAAAACTACAAATTAACCTAACATTTGACCCAGTTAGACCACTCCTTGGCATATACCCAAAGAACTCGTCCTGTTGCAGAGACACTTGTACATCCATGTTTGTTGCTGCTCTTTTCACAATAGCTAAGAGATGGAAGCAACCTAAGTGTCCCTAAACTGACAAATGGTTAACAAAAATTTTTTTTTATATGATGGAGTTTTACTCAGCAGTAAAGAAAGATGAAATCATGAAATTTGCGGGTAAATGGATGCAGCTAGAAACTGTTATACTAAGTGAAGTAACATCGACTCAGAAAAAAAAATCGACATATGTTCTCCTCCATATGTGGATCCTAGAACCAGATTCTGATAAATAACTATGCAACCAGACATAACTACAGGAACCAGGATAATGGAAAGGAATCAGGGAGGTAAAGGAAAAGAAATAACCTTAAAGAGAAGAGTAGGAAACAGGTGTTAATAAGGGAGATACTGATAAAAACTGGGTTAGTTTAAGGGAGGGGGCAGGGAAGGATATACAAGGAACCTAGGGGAAAAAGGGAAAGAAGGTGCTCAAGATAGGTACGATCACTGGAGACAGGTATTAGTAAGGGAGAAAGGGGGAAAATGGTGGCACCTTAAGTGGGAAAACTATCATGTAGAGGTGAGACAATGTGAGAGATAAACAATGCCTAGCTGGTTTTGAAAACCAGAGAGAATCATATTACTCCTACACCTTACTGACAAATTATACATAGCAGATCAAGAAATATATGTCTATGTAAGGTTTATCTGAGAACAACTGATCTTTCCCCAAGATTCATCTACATGACACACAGTAATTAAAAATACCAGACAGGTGGAACTAACCTTCTTGGGTGTTTAACAGACATACTGAGGTCTATAATAATTTGGTCAGAATGACATAAAGGACAATTTTTGCTCCTTGCCCTCCTAGATCGACTAGTTCCAGGGGACTATGGGCATCTCTCAACTGTCCTATAACAGTGGTGGGTCACCTGGCCTCTTGATTAAGGAGGCTGAGGAGACCCCACAAGATGGACTTGAACCAGTGTCCAGTCTATAAAAAGGAGGGTCAACACAGAGGTATCATTTCCTCCATGTTTCCAAGAGAAGCCAACCATGGTCAAGAAGGACCTTTGACTTATCTTCACATAGTTCAAACTGGTAAAAGAAAGGAGTCACGGGCTCCTCCCAAGCCCATGTGACCCCTGAGGAACTGATCCTCAAACGACCTTAAGAGTAAAAATAAATCAGTTTTATCTGGACCAACTGTATCGCCTTAAACACCCAAATGGAAAGTATAATCAAAGATTAAATGGGCCAACATAATTTCATAAGAGTCCACATGCAGAGCTAAAGGCTACATAACAAGCAACAATGACAGATAAGCGATACCTTCTTTTGAGTTGATGGCTGGGGTGGCCAAAGGATTCCCAGATAGTAACCCAGCATAGAACTGGGAAAATGAACAGCAGACACCAATCTTATCCAAAGGAATATAGACCACTGATTATCACTAGATGAACAGCTGACCCTCCTACAACAAAGACCTCTAGATAGGCTGACTAGATTCACCAGAAGGGCAAGTAGTGGGGAATGGCCGGGGGTGCCGAAAGCACAGCAGACAGTAGCAGGGATATCAGAGTTTAAGGGCTCTAGTGTGGGGAGAAAGGCTATGGGAGGGTGCTACCTGGGAAGTGGGTGTATAAAAAAAATAATAATTCTTCAAAGCATAAAAATTTGCTCCTTAATAATTAGTAGATGTGAAAACATTGCCATTGAAATCTACCTGATGACTTTATATCCATGCTCAGATGCCAAGGATCTCAGAAAGTAACAGACTGTGACAAGTAACAATCAGATATATAGAGATTAGAAACACATGTCCATTGTAGTGTCAATTGCATTAAAAATGAATGTTTCTGCATGAAACCGTATTTTAATAATGAAGTGGAGATCTTTTTTAAAGTTTAAAACCTCATTTAATGTCATGTATTACAGGGGTTATAGGGAGTACAATATTGTATAACTATCAATTCAACTGTAAACCTAAAAATTTACAGCCAATTTTGAAAGAGATGCATCTTAGCTCTGGAAATTGTTATTGAATATGTCAATGCTATTGTAATGAAATGCTTCTTCTAATTATATGGTTATTACATAAATAAACAAACAAAAAAACACTTTAAGATTTCATCTTACCCCAGTCAGATTGACTAAGATCAAGATAACAAATGATACCAAAAGTTGGAGAAGATCTGGGGAAAAGGGAACAATCATCCACTGCTGGTGGGTCTGCAAACTTGTTCAACCCCTTGTTCAAAGCAGTGTGGAGAACTCCTAAAACACTACAAATGACCTACCATTTGACCGAGTTATACCACTTCTTGGCATATACCCAAAGAACTCATCCTATTGCAGAGACACTTGTACATCCATGTTTGTTGATGCTCTTTTCACAATAGCTAAGAGATGGAAGCAACCTAAGTGTCCCTCAATTGACGAGTGGATAATGAAAATGTGGTTCATTTATACGATGGAGTTTTACTCAGCAGTAAAGAAAGATGAAATCATGAAATTTGCAGATAAATGGCTAGAACTAGAAACTGTTATACTAAGTGAAGTAACATAGACTCAGAAAAAAAATCGCCATATGTTCTCCCTCATATGTGGATCCTAGAACCAGATTCTGAAAAGTAACTATGCAAACAGACATAACTACAGGAACAGGGTAATGGAAAGGAAACAGGGAGGTAAAGGATAGACATAACCTGAAAGAGAAGAACAGGAGGAAACAGGTGTTAATAAGGGGGATATGGATAAAAATTGGGTTAGTTGAAGTAATGGGGGAAGGGTATACAAGGAACCTAGGGAATAAAGGGAAAGAAGGAGCTCAAGAGAGGTCGACCATAGAAGAAGGGTTATGATTAAGGAAGAAAGGAGGAAAATCATGATGGAGGGGTTAGACAATGTGGGAGAAAAATAATGCCTAGCTTGTTTTAAAAACCAGAGGGAACCATACTAGTCCAACAACCTACTGACAAATTATGCATATAGATCAAGAAATATATGGTTAGGTAATATTTATCTGAGAACAACTGGTCTTTCCCCAAGATTTATCTATATGGCACACCGTAATTAAAAGTACCAGACTGGTGGAACTAATCTTCTTGGATGTTTAACAGACATACTTTGAGGCTCATACTAATTTGGTCAGAGGGACATAAAGGACACTTTTTGCTCCTTGCCCTCCTAGGTCAACAAGTTCCAGGGGACTATGAGCATCTCTCAAAATGTCCTGTAATTGTGGTGGGTCACCTGTCCTCTTCATCAAGGAGACTGAGGAGACCCCACCAGATGGACTGTGTCCAGTCTACAAAGAGAAGGGTCAACACAGAGGAATTATTTCCTCCATGCTTCCAAGGGAAGCCAGCCATGGTTGAGAAGGACCTGTGACTTATCTTCACATAGGCGGAACTGGTAAAAGAAAGGAGCCAGAGGCTCCTCCCAAGCCCATGTGACCCCTGAGGAACAGATCCTTAAACAGCCGTAAGAGTAAAAATAAATTGGTTTATCTGGGCCAAGTGTATGGCCTTGAACACCCCAAAGAAAAGTATAACCAAAGATGAAAGGGGCCAATACAATTTTTTAAGAGACCATATGTATAGCTAAAGGCTACATAACAAGAACAAATGCCAGACAAGAGATAACCTTCATTTGTGTTGTTGGCCAGGGTGACCCAAGAGACTCCCAGAAAGTAACCCAGCATAGAACTTGGATAATGAACATCATAACCCAATCTTATCTAAAGGAATACTGGCAACTTTTTGCTGTTAGATGAGGAACAGCTGACCTTCCTAAAACAAAGGCCTCTAGATAGGCTGACTAGATTCACCAGATAGACAAGTAGTGGGGAACGGCTGGGGGTGCTGACAACACAGCAGACAGTAGCAGGGATATCAGAGTATAAGGGCTCTAGTGGGGGGAGGGAGGCTATGGGAGGATGCCATCTGGGAAATGGCTGTATAGTTCAATAAGATGGTTTGGGATGGTCTGTGTGATACACACACACACACACACACACACACGCAAATAAATTTTTTAAAATGTGTTATATTTGAGGAGGAAGCTTAAAAATTTACATCACATTAATTAGTAGAGGTGATAAACACTGCCACTGAAATCAACCCGATGACTTTATAGACATACAGAGGCGCCAAGGATCCGAGTGCAACCAATTATGACTAGTAATAATCAGATACACACAGAGTAGAGATGCATGCGCCAACATCTCAGTGTTAGTAGCCAAAACAATGAGTCTTTCTGTAAAAACAGTATATTTTCAAATGAAATGGAGATCTTTTTTAAAGGTTAAAAACTCATGCAATTTTATGTCTTACAGTGCTTATACTGAGTTCAATATCATAGAACTAACTGTATTAATTCAGCAGCGAACCTAAAAATTTTATATCCACTTTTGAAAGAGCTGTATCTTTGCTCTGGAAACTGTTATTGAGCATGTTAAAGCTGTAATGAAATGCTTCTTCCAAAAAAAATTTTTTTTAATTATTCCTAAGATTGAAATTATATTACTGACATTGAAAAATACTCCTGCGTGGAGCTGGTCATCTTTCTAGGCTGCTCTTTTCAGAAGGGTTCAGCAACACATCCCTAAAATTAGGATGTAGAAGACAGTGGCCCTGCACAGGATGACGCACATTCCCAAAACATTCCATCAAAAAAAGATTGGGAGACAGTGTTGATTCCTAGATTTCTGAGGTTCATGTTTGCTGCTTTAGAGCTACTTTATACGTTCAGCAGTATTGGTTTTAAAAATTGTAACCTGGGTGTGGCGGCACACAGGAAAGGAAACAGCTAACAGGGAGGAGATGGCCGACAGATGGGAGAGAAATCGTTGCCAGCTGTTTGTCAGAGGATTAATGTCCATAATATACAAAGAACTCAACAAAGTAAAGACCAAAACCCCCAACATAATCCAATCAAGAAACAGGCAAATGAGCTGAATAGACAATTCTCAAAACAAGAAGTACAAACTCCACAAATACATGAAAAGATGTCCCACTCCCTCTGCCACCAGAGAAATCCACATCAAAATTACTTTGAGATTGCACCCTAGTCAGAATGACTGTCAACAAAACAAACAACACCACTGGGCATGGTGGCACATGCCTCTGATCCCAGCACGTGGGAGGCAGAAGCAGGTGGGTCTCTGTAAGACTGAGAGGCCAGTCTGGTCTACACAGCGAATTCCAGGCCAGTGTAGCATGACCCTGTCTCAAAAACAAAAAGAAAAAAAGAGAACAAACTGCAAACAGTGGTGAGGATGTCGGAGAATAGGAGCCCTTGTACACTTGATGATAAAGTACACGAGTGTAAATTAGTAAGGCCACTGTAGAAATCAACATGGAAGCCTCTCCAACACAGAAAGTAGAACTACTTTAAAATGCAGCTATACCACTCCTGGCTACGTCCTGAAGGAGTCCAAGTCATCATACCACAGATTTCTTACACCCATGTTAATGAACACTGGGCATGGTGGTACATGCTTTAATCCCTCTGTTTTAAAGGTTAAAATCTCATTCAATTTTATATCTTATAGGGTTTATACTGAGTTCAATATTGTATAACTGTATTAATTCAACCATGACTCTGAAATTTGCAACCACTTTTGAAAGAGATGTATTCTTGCTCTGCAGTGTGTTACTGAATATGTTAAAGCTGTAATGAAATGCTTCTTCTAATCACTTGGTTATTAAATTTAAAAAAAATAATTCTTCAAAGCATAAAAATTTGCTCCTTTATAATTAGTAGATGTGAAAAACATTACCATTGAAATGTACCTGATAGCTTTATATCCATGATCAGATGGCAAGGACCTCAGAAAGTAACTGACTGTGACTAGTAATAATCAGATATACAGAGATTAGAAATGCATGTGCAAATATCTAAGTGTTAGTTGCATTAAAAATGAGTTTTTCTGTATGAAACTGTGTATTTTAATAATGAAATGGAGATCTTTTTGAAAGGTTAAAACCTCATTTAATTTTATGTCTTATAGGGTTTATACTGAGTACAATACTGTATAACTGTATTAATTCAACTGTAAACCTAAAAATTTACAGCCAATTTTGAAAGAGATGTGTCTTAGCTCTGGAAATTGTTATTGACTATGTCAATGCTGTTGTAATGAAATGCTTTTTCTAATTATGTGGTTACTAAGTAATTATAAAAAAAGAAAGCAGGAGGAGGGGAGAGAGGGAAGGGGGAGGAGAAGGGAAGGAGAAGACATAAATTTTTTTATTTATTATTTTTATTTTATGTGTATGAGTGTATTGCCCGCATGTATGTAAGCACATGCATATTGTGCAATGCCTGTGGACGTCAGAAGAGGGTGTCGGATTCCCCTGGAACTGGAATTACGAACAGTTGCTAGCTGCTATGTGAGTACTGGGAATAAAACCTGGGTCCTCTGCAAAAGCAGCCAGTGCTCTTAACTGCTGAGCCATCTCTTCAGCCCTGAGACACAAATTTTTTAAAGGAAAAGACCAACAATGTAACAGAAAAATGAATACAGATACAAAAATTTATCAAAAATATAGTTAACACATTATTTGGAAAGATGTTCAATGTTGTCAATAATTAAAGAAAAGTATGTTAACACAATAAAAAAAATTATATGGACCACTGATAAACCTTAAGCACATAAATAATAATCTCAAAGTGCTTACTTTCTCAGACTATTCACAACTATTGCTAAGCTCTTCATCTTTTTTTATGATTATTTCTTATATTATTGCCTCTTCTCCATTTCCCAGTACCAGTTCCTATTTATGTTACCTGTCATAAACCATTTAGAAGGCTATAAAGCTTACAGATGAGGGTTATATTAGTTGATTTCTTACTGTTACAACATATCTGAGTAAATCAACTCAGGAGAGGAAGGCTTTGTTTTGGCTCATGTTTCAAGCCAAGGTCAGCTGACTTTATTGTTTTGGACCTGAAGTGAGGCAGAGTCTTTTTGGCAGTGGTGCAAACAGTGGAAGTAAGCTGATCACCTCATGGCAGCCAGAAGCAGAAGGTCAGGTAATCTGGGGACAAGATGTATCTTTTAAAGTGATCCACTTACTTGAATGAAGCCCTACCTCTTAGTAATCTATTAGTAATGATTGGTTAATTGATTAATACACTGATGAAGTTACAGACCTCATGACCCAATCACTTTTTAAAAGTTCATCAGCTAGCAATGAGGCCTTTAAAACACTTAAACCTTTGAGAACCATGCTGTCTATATGTTTGGTTAATTATTTGTTTTACAGCTTACTACATTATGAATTTGATGAGTTCTTCGTAATTCATTCATTAAACAAATACTTGTTGAATGGAAAACGTGTTTTAATGAACTAAATTGGTTGAACTTTCACTCTGCCACTTTTTGGTAATTTATACAATTTTAAAGAATGACTTTAACTAATTTCACTTTATACATTCTTCCCCAAATGGTAAAGATCATCTCCACATATACCAGAATCCCATGTGTGGACATGAAAGAACCTCAGAAACCAAACATAGTATCGCCTCATTTTATAGTTCACTATGAATATTAAATGTGAAAGAATTTAACAACACTAATCAGGTCAAAAACACTAATCAGGTAATTCAATGAGTAAAACAGACATTTTGAAAACTATTATTTTCTTGGAGTGGTACTTATTGAAGATAAATAACAATGCATTTTACATTCATTTACCAACCTCAGTTATTTTGGAAAAACAGAAATGGATGCAAATAACTACTCTGGTAGGTTTGTTAGTGCAGAAATGCACATGCATTCAGAATAATACTGGGAACAAACAGAAACCAACATGAAACCATAGTATCATCTTGGAGAATGAGAGGATGAGAAAATAGATGAATGAAGCTCTATAGAAAAAAAATCCAAACAATTTTCCCAGGCCTCACTGCATGAAAGGCTTTCTGCTCAAAGGCAAAAGAGTTTGAGGATAGAAATAAAGGATTCCTAGCAGAGAATACTCTAGGTAAAGATAAAGGCATAAAGCAGCATGGTGTATTTCAGAGACTGGTAAAATAATGAGGTACAGAAAAAAATTACAAAAATTAGTAACTGGCACTTAATGAACTACACTCTAGGACCAAAACTGCTCAGTATGAGCAAATGAGAAGTATACAACAAGAAGCCTATCTTCAAGTCTTCATAGCAATTCATTATATATCTCAAAGCTTCAAAGTGGATTATGGTTATTTTATATTATTAGAACCCCTACCATTTGCCTGAAACAAAATCTTTTTAAGAGAAATGTATTATTGCAGGCCAAAAAAGAATTCCTAGAAATAAGTTTCCAAATAGATTCATTGGTCTTTCAATATTTTATTACATTTATTTTTATTGCATGTGTGTGTGCATGCATGCATGCATATACGTATGTACATAGGTCAGATGATAACTTGCAGGAGTTAGCTGTCAAGCGTGATGGAAAGAGCCTTTATTCACTGGGCCATCTTGTAAGGCCCCTCCATCAGTCTTTATCTAAACCAGATGCATCAAACATACAGCACCAGGTCACATGCTTCCCAGGATAGTTATGACTGCTGACCAACATATTTGTAGGTGACAATATCATATTGCAATTTCAGAAGGTTGGACTCTACTGATATGAAAATTCAGGGCAAATATGTTTCAGAATTCACAAGGTTTCTGATTTTAGAAAGAGAATCTAATGCTTGTGTCATTTCACAGCAGTTGGGCCAACAATTAATTATTTAAAAAAAAAAAAAAAAAGAAAAACTTTCAGTTGTCCAAACTTGCTCAATTTTGAAACTGTAAATAAGGGACTGAAATTCTGCATAATGTTCAGTACACAAAGATAATTAAATACACAAAGAGACAAGAAATCATGAGCAATAGTAAGTAAAACAATCTAGCAAGGCACAACATATTGGCAGACACCCCATGTAATTGAATCCTAAAGTCTATATAATTATATGGTTATGATATATGGAGCAATAAAATTCAAACAAGTATTCAGAAAATTACAAATGATTAGGTATATTGATATTCTGCAAATTATATTTTATGTAAGCATGATATATATTAGATTTATATACTCCAAATTAAAAGGTATAATGTTTACTGAGGAAGTGAAAATCTCACGATATAATGGGAAAAATTACAGGTGTCAAGAAATGTTAGGTTTTTTTTTTAAACAAGATTAGTAATCTTGAAAATAAAAGTAGCCTGACTTTTGACGTCTTCTGAGCTTTAATTAAAGCTTTCAGTAAAGGAAGCCACTTTAAAAATACTCTGAGGTCTGAGGTGGCCCACGCCTTTAATCCCAGCACTTGGTGGGGGGGGGGGCAGAGGCAGGCGGATTTCTGTGAGTTCAAGGCCAGCCTGGTCTGCATAGTGAGTTCCAGGACAGCTGGGACTACAGGGAGACCCTGTCTGGAAAAAAAAAAACAAAAAAACTCTAAGGACTGAAACGGTCTGCTAACTTGCTAACTCACTTAAACATCTCCTTTTTCATAAATACACACTAATTTTTTCAATAGCACATTAATTACAGGAAAGATACTTTACATAACTGACATTTGCTTGCCTAATATCAGACAGTATTTTCCATTGCTAATCATATTTCTTTTCCCTTTTTATGATGCATATATGGTAGTTTCAGTTATGTCTAAGGAATTACTTTAGAAATACATATTCCTTTGATTATGAAAAACATGTTTCATTTTTCTGGAGAAAGTATATGCTAAATTACAACTGAAATTAAAATGGCAAATGCTTCATTATAACTTTATAAACATTTTTATAGATTTGCTGAAAAGCTCGTAATTTTTTAAATTGCTTTTATTCTTTCTGTACAAAACATAGATCAATTTACTCAAGTCTAAGGTAAGATATTTCAAAATTTGACATTCAACTTTTTAATTTATGAAAAATTTCAATAACTAGATTAAAAACTATCTCTTACTTTCACTCCTTTAACTCTATCATCAGCATGAGCAAACAACTTTGTTTTAGAAAACATTAAATCCTCCTGTTTAAAATCAATTTGATTCACTGTGTATGGAGTATAAGGCCGCCTGTGTACCCTTGATGAGCAGAGTCAAACAAACAGAGGAACAAAAGGGAACACAGCATTAACACAGGTCTCTGCTTTCTAAGTGCACAGTGTCTGGCTCCCTTTCCTAAGCCTCCTGATGGTTTGGGCTAAAATTTTGCCTCCAGCTGATCATGGTGCCACATGCCTTTAATCACAGCACTCAGAAGATACAGGCAGGCAGATGTCTGTGAGATAGAGGTCAGTCTGTTCTACACAGTGAGTTCCAGGCCAACTGGGTTACTTGTACATCCATGTTTGTTGCTGCTCTTTTCACAACAGCTAAGAGAAGCAACCTAAGTGTCCCTCAACTGACAACTGGATAATGAAAATGGGGTACATTTACACAATGGAGTTCTACTCAGCGGTAAAGAAAGATGAAATCATGAAATTTGCAGGTAAATGAATGAAAGTAGAAACTGTTATACTAAATGAAGTAACACAGACTCAGAAATACAAACAAGGTATGTTCTCCCTCATATGTAGATCCTAGCACCAAATCCTTTTAAGTATGTATCCAGACATAACTGCAGGGACCAAAATAATGAAAAGGAACCAGGAAGGTAAAGGGAAAGGGAGAACCTGAGAGAGAACAGTAGGAGACAGTGTTACTAAGGGAGAAATGGATAAAAATGGGGTTATTTAAATGGGAGAGGGGAGGGAAGGTTATACAAGGAACCTTGGGGATAAAGGGAAAGAAAGGAGCTCAAGAAACATGGGACCATAGGAAACTGGTATTATCAAGGGAGAAATGGGAAAAATAGGGACACTTTAAATGGGGAAACCATAGCAGAAGGGTTAGACTGTGATAAAGATAAATAATGCCTAGTTTTAAAAAACCAGAAGGAATCATATTAGTCCAACAACCTAATGACAAATTACATATACATTATCTCTACATGAGTCCATGTATATATCTAAAGATTACATAACAAGAAACAGTGGCAGACAGGAGAAACCTTCCTTTGAGTTGTTGGCCAGGGTGGTCCAAGAGACTCCCAAAATTACTCAGGCTTTTGCCACAGCCCTTGATGGCCTCCCAGAACTTGAAGGCTCCTTCTTCTGATGACAGAACATATTTCAGACACAGGATTTGGAGCAACAGAGCTACAACTGACCTGAAACCACTTCCTCTGAAGGTTAGCTCTGATAACTTTGAGAGGGCTATGAAGGTGCCAAGGGAAAACATCAATCAATGGTTCAACACCAACTTCAAGATCAAATAATCACATCAATGGTTAGTACAGCATACGACATTGGTGGAGTAGTGGCACTTTTATCTTAGGGGCAATCAACAGCTACCTAATTGGACTAAAAGCCCACTCAATGGGAGGAAACTCAAGTGTGGTACTGTAAACATAACCAAATACACATGGCTGGAGTGGTCATAGATCTTAGAGAAAACCCCAATACTGTCACATCCCTAGACTAATGTGATTTCTTACTATGTGCAAAATATGTATCCTTGTGTTTACAGATATTTATATATCCCAGTCACCATTCATCAAAAAAACTCATTTTGCAACAGTTGGAGACTATTGCCTAGTACCACAACTGGTCACATACAGACACTGTCTATGAACTGCCCAGGCCTAAGTGACACATCTACAATGCAACCTCTACACCTAAGGTTCATGGAACATGAAATGGGTAAAGACGAGGACACTAATGAATCTCTCAGTTCTCATTAATGAAGCTCCCTCAGGCAGCAGAGGGCCAGAAACACAAAAGGTCACAAAGGGCCAAAGCATAAAGATCAGGGGTCTGCTGAATGCTGGTCTTTGGACAGGGCTCCTATATTAAACTTCACCCACCCAAGGCTCAGGGACCATCACGGAAGAAGGGGCAGAAAGACTGTAAGAACCAGGAAGGAGATGCATGAGCACATGGAAACAGAGCCCTACAAGCTCCTGGGACCCTGCTCATAGGAGTCTATGGCAATGGAGTCAGCATGCACAAGTCTCATGCAGACTCAGGCAGACAAAAGCTCAGCATAGTACTGGGGAAATGAACAGCAGATCCCAATCTTAGCTGAAGAAATATTGACAACTGATTATTGCTAGGTGAGAAAGAACTGACCTTCCTAAAACAAGGGACTCTAGATAGGCTGACTAGACCTCAGTGGATGGACTTGTACTGGGGAATGTCTGGGGACACTGACTTGACACAGTGGGCCATAACAGGGATGTCAGAGTATATGGGCTCCAGTGGGGAGGCTGGGGGTCTGGGAGGGTGCTATTTGGGATGTGGGTGTAAAGATAAATAAATTGAATAAAAAAAAAATTTTAAAAAGGCCCAATTACAAAAGTGTGTTTGCCACAGAACATGTTCCTTCACATCTTCAATACTGTATGAAGTTGGAGTGTCTTCATTCTTACTATAAAAATATCCTCTATTGAATTTGCCACCATTATTTAAACAATGTGTTGATAGTGTATATGTGTGTTATCCCAACTTTTTATTACTATGAACAAGGTCTTATGAATTTTCTTATGCACATTTCTTGATACACATATACAAGAATTTCCCTAAGACAAAAATGTAGAATTGGGGCTGGAGAGATAGCTCAGTGGTTAATAGTACTCACTGTTTTTGTAGAGGATCCAGGTTCGATTCCCAGAACCCACATGGCAGCCAACAGCCATCTGTAACCCCAGTTCCAGGGGATCTGACACTTTCTTCTGACCTCCACAGGCATTGCATGGGCACTTACAAACACGCAGATAATATACTCATGCACACAAAAATAAGTAAAATATTTTTTAAACTGTAGAATTGCTAAGTCACAGGCTATGGGTGCATTTAACTTTATCAGGTAATATTAAAGCATTTTCAAAGGTCCTGCGCTGATTTACAATGCACTGAGATATAAACAGGAATTTCTATTGCTTTGTATATTCTTTAAGACTAATGTCAACCTTTTAAAATATTTACTAGTCTGATGATGTGTGATAGTATCTCTCTGTGGTTTTAAGTTGCACTTGTCTGACTATTAATGAAGCTGAACATTGTTGAATGTTGTTATTAGTAATTTAGACTTCCTATTTCATTCAGTTCTGGATGGTTTATCTGTTACTAGCAGTTTTTTTACTTTGCAGCTTGGTTTTCCACTTCTTTAAAGTTGTTGATAAACATGTTTTCAATTAATCTGAATGCCTCCAAATATATGCAATAGAATTTTTAGACATATATAATTATCAATTACTTATTTTGTAATTAATGAAAGCACCACAAAGACAAACTTTTAAAAATTAAGATTGCCTAATTTCTTTAATTGAATGCCTGTAATATTCTACATTTTTTTACATTTGATATGGTTATACTGACCTAAAATATTTATGAAATCTAGAATTCTCTTGTCTTTGGGTTGGAGTAGGAGACATACCTTTAGTATAATATGGAATCTAAAGATTATATACTATCATTTGACTAATATGAATAACATATATGAATAGTATGAAACATATACATACTATATATATGCATATATAAATAGTAAGGATAAAATGAAAACTGTCAATGACATTTATTCTTGTATGATAACAATAACCTTGGGATAATGGCTCCACTGTATTTAATTCAGAAACTATCATAACTATGTCCCCCTGCCACCCCAACCCAGACATACAAATGTTACATTTTAAGAACTATCTAAAATAATGGTAGTTTGATGATTTACTTTGTTAATCCTGACTCTCTGTCTTGTCTGTCTGTCTGTCTCTGTCTCTCTCTCTGTCTCTCTCTCTCTCACACACACACACACATGATATTTATCTTCTGGAGCTATTTTTTAAAATACTAAGCTTGTTAAATGAAAGCAATACTTAGATATTTACTAGACAGTGAATATCTTACATATATTACCTTTTTAATTCTCACAGAACTCTATAAGTTTTATGAATGCAGAAATGAAGGCTCACTCTAAAAGTCACAGAAGTACCAGAGCAACAATTATTTTGCAGTAGAACGAGAGACAAATCAACCATTCTAAAAGTCTTGTAACTCTTGAACCTTGTACGAGTCATAATATATAATGCTAAAAAGATTGGAATTAGTTGTTCAAATGCAATTAAATAGGAAATGTTTAATGACTTTCTACTATGGGAAAGTACTGTGCTGACTATTGACAAATTTTATATGGTCTGAATTATAGCTTAGAATATAAGCGTTTTAAAAATCTTTTATTATTATATTTTATGAGTGTATTGCCTATAGGTATACCTGTGTTGTGCAATGCCCATGGAGGTCAGAAGTGGGCATCAGATCCTCTACTGGAGTTACAGGCATTGTTAGCCACCATGTGGGTGCTGTAAATTGAACCTAAGTCCTCAGTAAGAGCAGCCAGTGCTCTTAACTGTTGAGCCACCTCTCCAGCCCCCAGAATATAAGCTTTAAAGTCAGAAAAAGATAAAATCTAATTGATTCTAACCACCTGTCTACTTGACTACCCTATCAGTTATTCAATATCTCTTAGCCTTATTTTACACTAGAATAAAAATGGAGCTATAGTGGAAATGCATTATACATGTGTATCTATCTGTGCTGAGCAGAATGAGAGCAAGAACTGAGTTACGTTTTAAAGAAAACAAGTGAAGCTGGGCGTGGTGGCACGTGCCTTTAATCCCAGCACTTCCAGAGGTAGAGGTAGGTGGATTTCTGTGAGTTCAAGGTCAGCCTGGTGTCTCCATAGTGAGTTCCAGGCCAGCTGGGACAACAGGGAGACCCAGCCTCAAAAAGACCAAAAAAAAAGGGGGGGAGCAAGAAAAAGAAAACAAGCAAAAATTGGCCCTTCATATATATGAGTTCTGCATCTGCAGATTAAACCAACTAACCATAGAGAATGTATTTAGACCTAGAACATGGCAAGTGTAAGTGATCCATACAACAAGTTTAGGAATAGTATACAGGAAGATGTGCATAGGTTATATGCCTATGCCAACTTTCTATAAAGGATTTGAACACCCCCAAATTTTTGTAACCTCAAAGGGTCTTACAACCAACCCATCCTGAATACTGAGGGACAATTAGCTTTGAAAGCACTTAAATCACCCAAAATACAGAGTCAAAGGTACTATCTTTTAAAGGACTCCATATAACTATTTTTATTTTTACTGTTCATCATTTGAGTATGGCAAGTTAAAACAGCAAAAGTGACTGTCTGAACATGTTCAACCAAAAATATTCTACGTTTAAAATTATTCTGTGTCAAGCAATGTAGTAAATTTGTTTAAGTCATATGTAAGTATACAGAAATGTACAAGGAAACCAAAAAGGAAGTTCCACTTCAAAATCACAGAGACAGACAGGATGCTCCGGGAAACTGAAAACTGGGGTCTGACTCCTCTAAATCTCCTCTGGCAAGTGTGGTAGCTATGGACAACAAAATCAAGTAAGCTATGAATCTGGTGGAAGGCTCTTTTATGTCTGTAGATAGGAATTGGAGTTTCTGAAATAGCAAATTAAAGAGCAGAGAAAAATTCATAGCTGGGAACAGGAAAACAATCTATTGAAGACATTTGCCAGTCCTGAGCAGCAGTTTGAGGCCCCGCTGCAAAATGGCTCTTCTCTAGCCACTCCATAGCCACAAGGTCCCATACAGGCCCCTTCCCACTTAGTACCCTATGGCTCGGGATCAATCACATCACATAGCCTTCTCTGCCCCACAGACTGTTGCTGTCTACACTGAACAGACCAAACTCTGCTTCTGCAGTCACTCATTTCATAGCGTGTTCAGAAAGAGATGTGAGACTAACACATACTATTATCTGGGTTTTCTTTCTCTGGATATTAAATACTCAGATGCTTTTGACTTGAAGAAATTTACTAGTTGGGGAAACTAAAGGTTAAATAGAGAATGAGCATGAATGTACCCTGTGCAACTTGGCAGAAATTTAAGGAACAGTTTAACTGACGCTGAGGAACTGCTTCCAAGAGTTCTGGCCTGCTTGCTCACAAGGGCTCGAAAGTGTGTTTTGGGGGGTGGGGGGGAGGCGCTCCTGCTGGACTCTGAGCTCTCCTTTCCCCACCTGAGAAAAACCTGAAAGAGACCAAACACAAGGCTGAAATGTGGGGACAGAGTCATTATATAAATTGGCTACTGAAATAAAAATTCAGAAAACACAATCGTACTGTCCCTCTTTTCTGAAATAGCAACTGATACAAAACTATTAGTGACAAAACAGTGAGAAGTGGCTGGGACCCACTAACTTACTATGGAGGTTGTTTTGCTTATTGTATATCTATGTTTATAGTGTTAACGATTTTGTACAATAGAGAACCATAACTAGTACGTAGGTGTGGAGATCAAAACTTAAGATGTTTCTGGGCTGAAGAGATGGTTCAGTGGTTAAGAGCACTGGCTGCTCTTGCAGAGGACCCACATTTAATTCCCAGCATCGACAGGGTGACTAACAACTATCTGTAACGCCAATTCCAGGGGAATTTGATATTCTCTTCTGATCTCTGTGGGCATTTCAAGACATGGGTGCACTTATACACATCCAGGCAATATACGCACATACATAAAAAATAAATAAATAAATAATAAATAAAATTTAATTTCAATCAAAAGAAATTACATTAACCTAGGGTCTCTATGTGCCAGGCAACCAAACAACTTGTTGCGACTTCATCTTTCAGCTCAGTTATGCTCTCTGGACAGGAAATGTCCTGGAACTCACTATGTAGACCAGGCTGGCCTTGAACTCACAGAGGTCCGCCTGCCTCTGCCTCTCAAGTGCTGGGATTACAGGCATGCACCACCAAATTTAATAACCACATGATTAGATGAACCATTTCATTACCACTTTAACATATTCAGTAATACATTCCAGAGCAAGGATACATCTGTTTCAAAGGTGGCTGTAAATTTTTAGGTTCACAGTTGAATTAATACAGTTATACAATATTGAACTCAGTATAAACCTTGTAGATATAAAATTGAATTGAGTTTTTACCCTTTAAAGAAGATTTCCATTTCAAGGTATGCTGTTTCCTACGTTTTTTAATAGTTTTTTATTTGTTTTAGAAGACGTATATCATTAGCTTTAACATGCCCAATAACAGTTTCCAGAGCAAAGACACAGCTCCTTCAAAAGTAGCTATAAAATTTCTAGGTTCCCTGTTGAAATCAATACAGTTATACAATACTGAACTCAGTATAAGCCCTGTAAGACATAAAATTGAATGCATTTTTAACCCTCAAAAGCGATCTCCATTTCATTCTAAAATATACTGTTTCTTACAGAAATTCTCATTGTTTTTGCTACTGACACTAAGAAGTTGGTGCATGCATCTCTAATCTGTATATATCTGATTATTACCAGTCATAATCGGTTGCACTTGTATCCTTGGCACCTGTGTATGTCTATAAAGTCATCAGGAAGATTTCAGTGGTAATTTTTATCACCTCTACTAATTAACATGATGCAAACTTTTATGCTTCCTCCTCAAATGTAATACAATTTTTAATTTGTTGATTTGTGTGTGTATATATCACACAAAACATCCCAAACCATCTTATTCAACTATACACCCACTTCCCAGATGGCACCCTCCCATATCCTCCCTCCCTCCACTAGAGCCCTTATACTCTGTTATCCATGCTACTGTCTGCTGTGTTGTCAGCACCCCCAGCCGTTCCCCACTACTTGTTCATCTGGTGAATCTAGTCAGCCTATCTAGAGGCCTTTCTTTTAGGAAGGTCAGCTGTTCCTCATCTAGCAGCAATCAGTTGTCAATATTCCTTTAGATAAGATTGGGGTCTGCTGTTCATTTTCCCAGTTCTATGCTGGGTTACTATCTAGGAGTCCGTTGTGCCACTCTGGCCAACAACCCAAAAGCAGGTGTCTCCTATCTGGCATTGTTGCTTGTTATATAGCCTTTAGCTATACATATGGACTCTTAAAAAATTATATTGGCCCCTTTAATCTTTGGTTATACTTTCCTTTTGGGTGTTTAAGGCCATACAGTGGCCCAGATAAACCAATTTATTTTTACTCTTAAGGTCATTTGACGGTCTGTTCCTCAGGGGTCACATGGGCTTGGGAAGAGCCCCTGCCTCCTTTCTTTTACCAGTTCTGCCTATGTGAAGATAAGTCAAAGGTCCAGCTCAACCATGGCTGGCTTCTCTTGGAAGCATGGAGGAAATGATTCCTCTGTGTTGACTCTCCTTTTTGTAGACTGGACACTGGTTCATGTCCATCTCGTGGGATCTCCTCGGTCTCCTTGGTCATGAGGACAGGTGACTATCACAATTACAGAACATTCTGGGAGATGCTCATAGTCCCCTGGAACTAGTCGACCTAGGAGGGCAAGGAGCACAAACTGTCCTCTTTTGTCCCTCTGACCAAATTAGTACAGGCCTCAAAAGTATATCTGTTAAACTCCCAAGAAGGTTAGTTCCACCAGTCTGGTACTTTTAATTACTGTGTGCCATGTAGATGAATCTTGGGCAAAGACCAATTGTTCTCAGATAAACCTTACCTAGACATATATTTCTTGATCTGCTATGTATAAATTCTCAGTACGTTGTTGGACTAGTATGGTTCTCTCTGGTTTTTAAAACTAGCTAGGCATTATTTATCTCTCGCATTGTCTCACCCATCCACCATAGTTTTCCCACTTAAGGTGCCCCGATTACCCCCCTTTCTCCCCTACTAGTACAATTCTCCTATGGTCCTACCTCTCTTGAGCTCCTTCTTTCCCTTTATCCCCTAAGTTCTTTGTTCCTTCCCCCCTCCCTTACACTAACCCAATTTTTATCCATATCTCGCCACAAATACATGCCCTCCGGCACAGGAGCTACCAGGTTTTTAATCAGGCATTGTCTGATAGCCTGATAGAAGCCCACCGCCCTATGTAAATGAGGCATCCTAAAAGTACCTATTAGCTAAGGCTTCTTCTACTGTCTCCACACTATAAATAGTCCTAGTTTTACCCCAATAAAGTTGGAGCTGGAGCTGAATCACTGAGATCTGAGCTGAGTCACTTGTCTTGAGCTGTAACACTAAATCCTGTGATCCAGTCTCCCCGGGGGGCGCTATTCCTCCATCGCTGACTCGCGGCCACCCTGGCTTTTGCCGTCCCTCATACGCTTCCCGTGTGGTCCAAGTGGCCAGTGGACCTCACATCCTGAGGAAGGTATACGGGTGAAATAGGGACGGGATCGACTGAGTAGACCTCAGTAGCGGAGGAACTTTCACTGCCCAGGAGTGCGCACTGGGACCCTGAGAGCCCAGCGCGTGCTCGCCTATACCTCCCCCCTCCCTTAAACTAACCCAATTATTATCCATATCTGCCTTATTAATGCCTATTTCCTACTGTTCATCTCTTTCAGGTTCTTTCTTTTCCTTTACCTCCCAGGTTCTTTTCCATTATCGTGGTTCCTGTAGTTATGCCTGGATACATACTCACTTATCAGGATTTGGTGCTAGGATCCACATATGAGGAAGAACATGCGTTGATTTTTTTTTTTTTCTGAGTCTGTTTTACTTCACTTAGTATAACAGTTTCTAGTTCCATCCTGCAAATTCCATGATTTTATCTTTCTTTACTGCTGAGTAAAACTCCATCATATAAATGGAGATCTATGCAAAATCTGCTGCTACATGACATGGTTCAGCAGCTAAAAGCACTGGCTTTTCTTGCAGAGGACCCAGGTTCAATTCCCACCACTCGCATAGTGGCTAACAACTGTCCATAACTCCAGTTCTAGGGGATCTAATGCCCTCTTATGGCCTCCACTGGCATGCACACCAGGTGGATTTACATACAGGCAAAACACTCATACACATAAAATAAAAATGCTCCCCCCCCAACTTTTTAACTGCTACATGACAAAAAACACACCTGAAGAAATTTTAAGAATTTGGCACAGTCACGTTGTGTAACCTGAAATCCAGCTGGTAAACCTTCTGAAGTAAATTTTTGTACACTAAATTGAGCTGGCTGAGTATCTTGAAAAATGGTCAGTTCTACAAAGTTAATGGATTTTCCAGTAGGAATTTCTGCATATTATGAATATATTAGTTAAATGAATGTTTCTGTACACATTTTCTATACAGTTGTGTCACTATTTTTATGGTTGTAATTGTCAACTTTCAATAAAGCACGCAGAATATTGATTTTTAAATAGTCCCTCTCAAAAAAGATATTTAATTCTAGGTAGGGAACATATTACCTCTTGTACTAGTAAGTTAAGAAGGGAGGAGCAAAAAGAAAGAAATTTAATAAAATGAAAGAAAACATCCAATGAAATAAAGGTTAAAGAATTTTGAAACAAAATTAAGTTTTTTGGCCTCAGGTTTCCCATAATGCTGATTTTTATTTTTATCAATATAAAAATTCACTAATTATGGATGTTACCTATTTTATAAGGCTTTTCTATCAAACTTCACATCAGAGAAAAGATGGTATTATTTGTGGCATTTATTGGTATTGAGGGTGTGTGTGTGTGTGTGTGTGTGTGTGTGTGTGTGTGTGTGTATGTGCACCACAGGTGTCTTTATCACTTTCCACCTTATTTGTTGAGACAGGATCTCTCACTAAGCACAGAGCTCCACCTGTCTCTGCCCTCTACCGCCAACACTAGAGCTATAGATACAAACCACCATGCCTGTTTTTTATGTGGGTGTTGAGGATCTGAACTCAGGTCTTTATGCTTACACAGCAGACACTTCATGGATCCAGTGCCTACTGTGGTCTTTATCAGTCATTTAATAAAATGATCTGCACTTATTCTATGAACCATATTAATAAAGAAGCCTTCTAGTGGAACATGGGATTAAAATATATCAGAAGATTATTAGTCTATGTTTGTGAAGGAGAATTAATACATGCATCATCAAATAAATTTAACCTGATTTCTCATATCACAGCAGAATAACCAGAAATTGCTGGGATGTGTTCCATCAAATGTAGTCTTAATTCAAATATAATTAGATTTTCATTCTTTCCCTTTAAGTTTATTAAAATTTGACCCTGATCAGAGCCATTATTCCTTTAAAAACTAATTCCCATGATTATGATCTCAGGTTCTGACTCAGTCTGTCTGCATCTATCTGCTTTCTGTCAGGGATCAGATTGCCTGTGGGACATGGAACTATGCACATTCCCAAGAAATGATGCAAGATCTGAACCTTCCCCAAAAACAGTGCCAGCCACTACCCAAGGGTTCCAGACTTCAGCACTTTCCCCGTCTCCTAAACCCATCACCAGGAGATGGAATGCAAAGGAAATAACTGTGTAGCCTCAAGTGGGGAGTACTATGAATTATATATTCATTTGCCTACTCACATAGGCAAAAAGGCAGAAGACTAGAGGGCTCAAAATTCTTACATTTTCTTTTCTTGTAGATTCATTTCCAGTTTTGTAAGCTAAAATTGTCAGACTGTATATACCACCAGTTTTATCACTGAAAGAAAATATTAAGTCTACTTCACATTAAAAAAGATATATGTAACAGCAATCCTAAACATACAGGAAAAAAACCCACAAAAATGTAAAAGTAGTCTATAAGTAAATATTTTTAGTTTTTTAATAATTTATATATACTTTAAATTTTTCTTCTTTATTCACACTGCATTTTCTCTCTAATAAATTTTACTCTGTATTTTAATATGATATATTTTTAGCTTACAAAATCATAATTTCATGATCCAGGTCCTTTGCAATCTCCAAAGTACAGTGTCACCAAATGCACACTGAAATGAATTGAAGCTGTAGGACAGGACACCAAATCTTTATAGAAGAAAAAGGGTATTGGCAGAGTACATTAAAACTTTTGAGACATTTCTTTTTAACTCCCTTCACATCCATACTCTCTAAAATCCTTGATAAAATTTATTCAAGCAAGGTTGAATCTTTGTTTTGTGTCTATATACCTCCTAATTCCACCAGGGTTTCACATGGTTATGAAATATGTGTGCACCTATTTGTCTTTCCATCATGTGTTATTCTTATAAAAAATGATTTACATAAGTCAAACTTTCAAGAATAAGAGTCTTCTTTCTGTAAAAAATGTTTTCCTTTATCCAGTGTGATATTAATGCCTCAAGATTTTGCTTCAGTTTATTCATTCATTTCCTAGATCATTCAAATAAATAGATTTTACTTGTCTGATAAGCATTATACACATTCCTAGGTCCTTAACTCTTAAGGAATGCTACTGTATTTTCTTTAAATAAGTAACTTCATATAGTAATTGATAATATATTGATAATGAAAATTCCTTTGGAATGCAGCAAGAGCATAGGGGATAGATTATTCAAATCAGCTGGGGAAACTTTCATGAGAAGGTTTGAACTGACAGCAGACTTAGCAAAGACTAACATGTAAATAGTAGAAATTCCAGTTTTATTTCAAATAATTTCTTTTGAAATCAATGCTACCAAAGTTTAGTTAACAATCTATGAGTGAGTCACAAGTTGTTTATCAAGCATATAGAGATGATTGTTATAAACCCTGATCTGATAACAATGTGACAAAGTAATATTCTGCCTGTTAAATCTAAAATGATTATTAATTAAAGTTTAATATATATAATTCATACATCCTAAGTCCACTAACAAAGATCTAAAACCCTAAGTCTATATCTTGCACATATTTCATTCTGGCTGATGATGGAATCCTTCCAGTGAATTTTGTCAATTGATTTTTTTTTAGATTTCAATGTATCAGGACATCAATATAATTCAGAAAATATCAAAAAAATTGTAGAAATTAAAATATATGATAGAACTTAATGAACATGCTATTTTAGAAACATAATGCCACAGAGAAATATTTCAGATATTGTAGATAAGGCCTCACACATTTTAAAACATCCTTCCCTCTAATGGATTAAAATATACTTTTGGTTTTAAAAAAAAACTGGATAAAACTCTCAATTCTCTTGATATCTACTGTCAAAAAGCTAGAAAATACAAAGGAAATCAAATAGACTACAGTGAGATGAAAAATAAAATGAATGCAAACTAGACTTACATATTTGCTACTTGTTCACTTAGGAACAGAAAGCACAGAAAAAGTATCAGGATTTCTTAAACTCATTTTAAACTAGACATTTCTTTGGGAGGAAGGATTAAGGGAGGGTGGCCTGTAAACTCCAGAGTGTTGAGTGGTATTCTTGCCTTCTAGCATTAGATGCCAGTAGCATACTGAGTAATGACAACCAAAATCGTCTCTTCAGATCCATCTCCTACCAAGAATCACTGGTAAATAGTATAGAATACTAGTGTCAAAGTTGTTTTCCTGATAGGTATACTATTGGTGAAAGAATACGAGTATCAAGAATTCATTTCTTATCTAGGTGTATTCATAAACTAAATGCATAGATTACTGTACCAATGTCATGTGTGTCGAATATCCTTGATTTTAAGTGCCTAGGATCAGAAGTGATTCAGAATTATTTTCAGAGTTTGAAATATGTACTGTTTAACCATCCTTTTTCTTTTTTTCTTTATTATTTTTATTTTATGTGTATGTATGTATTGCTTACAGGTAGGTAAGTGCACCCATGTTGTGCAATGCCCGCGGAGGACAGAAAAGGCTGTCGGATCCCCTGGAACTGGAGTTATGGATGGTTATTAGCTGCTATGTGGGTGCTGGGATTCGAACCCAGGTCTTCTGCAAGAACAGTCAGTGTTCTTAACCACTGAGCCAACTCTCCAGCCCCACTGTTTAGCCATCCTTAATCTGAAAAATATGAAATGCTAAAATCTGAAATTTGAGAAGGCTTTGGAGCATTCTGTACTTCAGATTTTTAGTTTAGGGCTATTCACTTTGTATATACTGTAAAACATGTAAATGTAAATTTTAACCGAATGAGATAAAAACATACAAATACATGAGTCAACTTGTTTGTCCAAAACCCCCTAAGGGATTATCTATTAAGGATGTACATACAACATTTTTGAGAAAACTGGAGTAGATTATACACACAAACAAGATATTTTATTCATCTACTGACTTCAGTTACTGATTTACAGTGGAATTTGGGGACTACTAAGTGATTTCTGACATATGCCATTTATAAACTGGATATGACCACTACAATACACGATGCAGCAGAAATGTTAAGTATGAGAACCTTAGCTCAATCCCCAGAGCCAATATTAAAAAAAAAAAAAGGTATGCATAAAAAAAGGTGGTGCATGCTTGTAATCTCAGCATTGCTATAAAGACAGAGGGATCCCTAAGGTTTACTGGCACCTAGCCTAGCTTGGCAGAATTGCACTCCAGGGAAAGAACTGGTTTAAAACCTCTCTGGTCTCCATATGCATGCAACTTTACACACACACACACACACACACACACACACACACACACACACACACTAAATTACATAAATAAGGATGAGGGGGAAATATATAAATCTCTTATACAGAACAATTTCAAATAATGTCCTAAACCATTCTGCCATCAAGGAGGTAAGATATAGCTTCTTCTTCCTTAAGTATGCTGAATACAGTAACATCCTTCCAAACAGCAGGGTACACAAGGGGATGAGGAGACTAGTAATTTTACAGTGAAGAGAACTGACAAATATTATCTAAATGAAGTAATCCAGATTAGCACCAATAATGTTAAACTGAGAACTGGAGAGATGGCTCAAAGGTTTTAAGAGCGCTTGTTACTCTTGCAGAGGCCCTGAGTTCCATTCCCGGCACCCATGCTGGGCAGCTAATAACTACATGTTATTAGCTCAGAGGGATCCAATGTATCAGGCCTCACAGGCAGTTAACATGTATATAACCCACACAAAGATACATAATTAAATACAAATTAAATCTTTTGGGCTGGAGAGATGGCTCAGAGATTAAGAACACTGCCTGTTCTTGCAGAAGACCCAGGTTCAAATCCCAGCACCCACATGGCAGCTAACAGCTGATCCAACAGCCTCTTCTGTCCTCTGCAGCCATTGCATGACATGGGTGCACTTACCTCTAGGGAGGCAATACACACATACACATAAAAAAATAAAAATAATAAATAAAATATTAAAAAATAAATAAAATAATTAAATCTTTAAAAATAGTGCTAAATCCACAGTCTCTTAGTCTCTGGGCATTGACCAATGGTGTTAATCGCTATCTACTGCAAAAAGCTTCTCTGCAGAGGGACGGAAGATGCACTGATCTATGGGTCTAACAATAAATCATTATGAGTTGGTTTAATACTATGTCCATTTAGCAGAATACTAGTAGGATCTCCCTTAGTGTCTATCTAGCTATAAGTTCTTGACCCAGATAATGGAACGAGCTCTGCTTTGTACAGTGGGCCTTAATTCAATCAGAAAAAGTACTTGGTTATTCCGATAATATTTGTGCTATTATTGTGCCAATGAGCATATCTTGCCAGCCCAAATGTTACTGTAGATGACAGGGTTCACAGCTGGTTAGGAGTGATGATTACTTTTCTTTTTTGGTAGAATACACAGGACTTTCAGAGCAGTAATATGAAAGTTAGTGAGTAGAGATGAGGTTTCCAGGTCAGTACCAGCTTGATTGCTCCATGTTCTATGACTCCAGTATATACTGTCTTTAGCAATAGGTTCTTATCAAAGTTCTAGAAGGTAATCAAGAGCAATGGCATTGCACTTTATATTTGATAGCCTGTGGGGCCTAGTAGGGGCATTCTGTGTCTCCCCTCACTCCCTTTTAAACTTTAACTCCATTTAAACTTTTTTTAATATGTGTAAATAAATTTTAGTAAGCTTCTACAGTAGTGGTTTCCATATAACTTTCAAAAGAACTCCAGCAGCCAGGGGTGATGGCACACACCTTTAATCCAAACACTCAGGAGGCAGAGGCAGGCAGATCTCTGAGTTTGAGGCCAGCCTTGTCTACATAGAGAGTTCCAAACCAGCTGGGGCTGCAGGAAGACTCTGCCTCAAAAAAGACTTAAAAAAAAAAAAAAAAGAAGGAAACCTTTAGTGTTAGTTATCCCCCCTCTCCATACTTCCTAATGTATTCTGCTCTCCCCATCCCAAACCCCATTTAACCCTCCCTGTTCCATATTATATCAAACATACACTATACAAGGCTCAGAGACCATCCTGGAAGAGGGAGCTGAAAGACTATATGAGCCAGAGGCAGTGGATGACTACAACAAAACAATGTTTTCTTGACACAACAGAGAAATTGCACAGATAAACTCACATTGGTTGTGACAAGATGTACAGGACCTAAGCAGGCTGAAGGAAGACAAAAATCCCAGGATATAGGTAGTAGGTGGCCATGATTGCCCACCTAGCTGAGGGGCCATTGGCAACTGGTAGATGCTGGAAAAGGGGGAGTCGGTTTTCTTTAAGAGTATGATCCCTGGTAAGAGATGGACCCATACCTATGAATATCTGGGAAACACAAACTGGACTTAAGGGGCTTTTTTGGAAGAAGTGGGGAATGGGAGAGGAGGAGGAAACAGCGGTATCGGTGGTGGCAGAAACGACCACCACCAACAAGCAGGGGATAATGGATGGGAGAGGTACGTGAGGGTGGATCTGAGAGGAGATGGAGGAGCTAATATGATCAAAACACTTTGTATGAAATTCTCAAAGAATAAAAGTCTTATTTAAAAATTCTGTTAAATCTTCTTATAAGTATATAATGAAAACAGAATTCTACTTCTGAGCCTTCCTCCTTAAAAACAAAGAAAACCCTAACCTCAGCAAATACCATTTGAAGCACAATTCTATGAAAGATCTGACAATTATTCAAAACTGAGAAACTCATAAAAGACATGTAAAATCTGAGATACTACCACAATTAAGAGAAGTGTAAGATACAATAAGGCAAAACAACATGTTATCCAGAGTAGCATCATAAGGCAAACCAAAAACTAAGGTAAAAACTAAGTAAATAGGACTAAAGTATAAACTTGAGTTAATAATAATTGTTCTAGTGTCTCTTCAATTGTTGTAACAAACCACATTGACCAATACCAACTTGGGGAGGAAAGGGTTTATTTGGTTCATAAGCACACTCCATTATCAAGGGAAACCAAAGCTGGAACTTAGAACACTGACGATGGAGTATAGCTGCTTACTGACTTGCTCTTCATGTATGTGCTCAGCTTTTTTTTTTTTTAATTTTTATTGAATTTCTCTATGTTTCTTAAAGAACATCTTATTGGGGGGAGGTTCTTTTTGAGACAGGGTCTCCCTGTAGCTCAAGCTGGCCTGGAATTCACTATGAAGACCAGGCAGGCCTTAAACTCACAGAGATCCACCTGCCTCTGCCTCCCGAGTGCTGGGACTAAAGCCGTGAGCCACCACGTCCACCCTGAACATCTTAATTTTTTATCTATTCACTTATTTATTTATTTATTTATTTAATGTCTATGAATTTTTTTTTCATTATTTAATAACCACATAATTAGAAGAAGCATTTCTTTACAACAGCATTGACTTATTCAGTAACAATTTCCAAGGCTAAGATGCATCTCATTCAAAATTGGCTGTAAATTTTTAGGTTTACAGTTGAATTGATACAGGTATAAAATATTTTACTCCGTATAACCCCTATAAGACATAAAATTAAATGAGGTTTTAAACTATACAAAAGATCTCCATTTCAATATTAAAAGTTTCCTACAGAAAAATTCATTTGTGATACAACTGACACTACAATGTACAAGTGTTTCTAATCTCAATAATATTTGATTATTACTACTCACAGTCGGTTACTTTCTGAGCTCCTTGGCATCAAAACATAGGTATAATGTCATCAGGTAGATTTCAATGTTAATGTTTTTCACATCTACTAATTATTAAGGAAAAAATTTTTATGTTTTGAAGAATTATTTTTTTTCTTTTTTATTTTTTTAGTTTATTTATTACTCTGATATCCCTGCTACTGTCCGCTGTGTTGTCAGCACCCCAGCCATTCCCCACTACTTGCCCATCTGGTGAATCTAGTCAGCCTATCTAGAGGTCTTTCTTTTAGGAGGGTCAGCTGTTCTTCATCTAGTAGTAATCAATGGTCTATATTCCTTTGGATAAGATTGGGGTCTGCTGTTCATTTTCCCAGTTCTATGCTGGGTAACTATCTGGGAGTCCCTTGGGCCACCCTGGCCAACAACTCAAAAGAAGGTATCTCCTATCTGGCATTGTTGCTTGTTATGTAACCTTTAGCTATGCATATGGACTCTTAAAAAATTATATTGGCCCCTTTAATCTTTGGTTATACTTTCTTTTTGGGAGTTTAAGGCCACACAGTTTGCCCATATAAAAATGATTTATTTTTACTCTTAAGGTCGTTAGAGGATCTGTTCCTCAGGGGTCACATGGGCTTGGGAGGAGCCCCTGGCTCCTTTCTTTAACCAGCTCGACCTATGTGAAGATAAGTCAAAGGTCCTTCTTGACCATGGTTGGCTTTGTCAGGAAGCATGGAGGAAATGATTCCTCTGTGTTGACGCTCCTCATTATAAACTGGACTCTGGCTCAAGTCCATCTGGTGGGATCGACTCGGCCTCTTTGATCAAGAGGACAGGAGACTCACCACCATTATAGAACATTTTGAGAGATGCTCATAGTCCCCTGAACTAGTTGACCTAGGAGGGCAAGGAGCAAAAATTGTCCTTTATATCCCTCTGACCAAATTATTATAGACCTCAAAGTATGTATGTTAAACACCCAAGAAGGTTAGTTCCACCAGTCTAGCATTTTTAATTACTGTGTGTCATGTAGATAAATCTTGGGCAAAGATCAGTTGTTCTCAGATAAACCTAA
>NW_008360330.1:4742016-4742995 GCF_000622305.1 Nannospalax galili | reverse complement strand
TGAAAAGAGCAGCAACAAACATGGATGTACAAGTGTCTCTGCAATAGGAGGGGTTATTTGGGTATATGCCAAGGAGTGGTATAACTGGACCAAATGGTAGGTTCATTTGTAGCTTTTTAAGAGTTCTCCACACTACTTTCCAAGTTTGCAGCCCCACCAGCAGTGGATGAGTGTTCCCCTTTCCCAACATCCTCTCCAACATTCAGTATCATTTGTTTTCTTGATCTTAGCCAGTCTGACTGGGGTAAGGTGAAACCTTAAAGTGGTTTTAATTTGCATTTCCCTAATTATAAGTGATGTTGAACATCTTTTAAGATGCTTCATAGCCATCATTACTCTTATTTCCTGAGCAATTGATGTCAAGTTTAGAAAATCCTTTCCTACGCCAATATCTTGCTATTGCCAATGTTTTCTTCTAACAGTTTCAGGGGTTCAGGTCTGAAATTGAGGTTTTTGATCCATTTGGAGTTGACTTTGGTACAAGGTGAAAGATATGGGTCTAGCTTCATTCTCCTACAGGTGTAGATCCAGTTTTGCCAGCACCATTTGCTGAACATGCTGTCTTTCCTCCAGTTAATGTTCTTGGCCCCTTTGTCAAATATCAGGTGGCTGAAATTGAATGTACTCATATTCGGGTCTTCAATTTTGTTCCATTGAGCTATGGGTCTATTTTTGTGCCAGTACCATGTTGTTTTTATGACTATAGCTCTGTAATACAGCTTGAAATCTGGTATAGTAATCCCCCTGGCATTGCTCTTAGTGCTCAGAGTTATTTTGGCTATCCCAGGTCTTTTGTGATTCCATATGAATCTTAGGATAGTTTTTTCCAATTCTGCGAAAATTGTCGTGGGGATTTTGATTGGCATTGCGTTAAATCTATATATGACTTTAGATAGGATGGTCATTTTCAGAATATTAATTCTTCCAATCCATGAGCATGGGAGGTCCTTCCATCTTCTGATGTCTTCCTCAATCTCTT
>NW_008360330.1:4741429-4741742 GCF_000622305.1 Nannospalax galili | reverse complement strand
GGTTTGTTATATACGGCTTTAACTATGTTGCGGTATGGTCCCTCCGGTCCAATTCCCTCTAGGACTTTGAACATAAATGCATGTTGAATTTTGTCAAAGGCCTTTTCTACATCTATTAAGATGACCATGTGGTTCTTGTCTTTGATTCCATTTATATGATTAATGAAGTTTATTGACCTAAATGTATTAAACCATCCCTACATCTCTGGGATAAAGCCGAGTTGATCAAGGTGGATGATCTTTTTGATGAGTGTCTGTATGTGGTTTGCCAGTATCTTCTTGAGAATTTTTGCATCTATGATCATTAATGATA
>NW_008360330.1:4739497-4741033 GCF_000622305.1 Nannospalax galili | reverse complement strand
TCATTTGTTCTTGCCTTTCCAGTGTCTTGAGTTGCAATGTTAAGTCATTTATTTGGGTTCTTTCCAATTTTTTGCTGTAGGCACTTAGAGCTATAAACTTCCTTCTTAGGACTGTTGTGTTGTGTTGTATTGTCCTTTTCTTTGAATTCTAGGAATTCTTTTACTTCTTTCTTAATTTCTCCTTTGACCCACTCATTGTTTAGGATGTGTTTTTCAATTGCCATGAGTTCATGTAATGACTAGGGCTTTGTCCATTGTTGATTTTGAATTTTATTGCTGTATGATCCAATAGAATGTATGGAATTATTTCAATCTTTTTATATTTGTTGAGGCTTGTTTTGTGCCCCAGTATATGGTCGATTTGGGAGAAAGTTCCATGGGGCGCTGAGTAGAAAGTATATCCTTTGGTGCTTGGGTGGACTACTCGGCAGATGTCTCTTAAGTCCATGTGATATATGGTATTGTTTAATTCTGATGTCTCTCTGTTAACTCTCTGCCCTTTTGATCTATCTAATGGAGACAGTGGGGTATTGAAGACACCTACTATTAATGAGTTGGGGTTAATCTGGGTCTTAATGTCATGATTGTAATATCTTCTTGAGTCATTGTTCCTTTGATCAAAATGAAGTGGCCCTCTTTGTCTCTTCTGATTAGTTTTAAAGTGTAATTTTGTCAGATATTAGAATTAATACGCCTGCTTTTTTCTTAGTGCCATTTTCTTGGTATATGTTTTTCCATTCTTTTACTTTGAGATAGTGTCTGTCTTTGAAAGTGAGATGAGTTTCTTGCAGACAACAAAAAGATGGGTTTTGTTTCTCAATCCATTCATATTGTCTGTGTATTTTGACTGGGGAGTCCAGTCCATTAATATTTAAAGTTATTAATGAAAGATGGGTATTGAATCTTGTCATTTTTATTTCTGTTTACATTCTTGATATAGCTGTACCTTTCCACAATTATACCTTCATTGGACTTCTTTCCACAATCCCTTGGTTATAGTCATTCCTTTCTTCAGCTCTTTCTATTGCTTCCAGAACTCTCTGAAGGGCTGGTTTTGTGGACATGAATTCCTTCAGCCTATTTATGTCATGGAAGATTTTTCTTTCCCCTTCAACTATAATAGACATTTTGGCTGGGTATAGTAGTCTGAGTTAGCATCTGTGGTCATTTAAAACTGGGAATACTTTGGTCCAGGCTCTTCTGGCTTTCATAGTTTGCACTGAAAAGTCAGCTGTAATCCTACTGGGTTTTCCTTTACATGTGACTTCTTGTTTCTCCTTTGCAGCTTTCAGAACTGTCTCTTTGCTTTGTATGTGTAGTGTTTTTACTATGATGTGCTGTGGAGAGTTTCTTTTCTGGGCCTGTCTGTTTGGTGTTCTATATGCTTCTTGTATTTGTATGGGTATGTCTTTCTTTAATTTTGGGAAATTTTCTTCCACGAATCTTTTGAAGATCTGGTCCATGCCATTATCTTGGGATTCTTCTCCTTCCTGTATGCCTATGATTCGTAAGTTTGGTCTTTTTATGGTGTCACAC
>NW_008360330.1:4723083-4739191 GCF_000622305.1 Nannospalax galili | reverse complement strand
CTGAATTCTTTTATCATGTTTATAACTGTTCTTTTGAGTTCCATGTTCTCTATTATTTCTAGGGGGTTCTCATTGTACTCCTCTAGAGTACTACTGGTATTTGGTGGGGATATGTTATTTTAGTTTTTCATATTATTTTTTCTCTGTGATTTTGACATGTGAATTTCTTTTGTAGTTTCTGATTCTTGTGTGAGACTCAGGCCTTCAAGTTTAGGTCTGCTTCTTTTTGTGAACTTTATGTGTCGTTGTGGTTTACTTTTGGGGCATAAAAAGCTGGTTCATCTAAGCTTCCTGTTCTCTCTTTTGATTTTATATTGGAGTGGCCGGGTTGCTTTTGTCTTCAGGAGTTCGCACAGCCCAATTCAGGTGAGGGTCAGGTGTTTTCGGGCTTTCTCCTAAGGTCTGGATCCCTCCAGGAACGATTTTAGCCTCAGGAATTTGGAGGTTGGACTGGCCTGGGAGCCTGGCCCAGGAAAGATGCTGGTCTAGGGCAGCTGGTGGCCATGCCACCAAAAGATGCAAAGGCAGATGGTGGGGGAAGAGGCCCCAAGGCCTCCTGGAGACTGCACTGAGGAGCTGCATTGGTCTGGTTGCAAAGGATCAGGAAGAGGCATGGTCAGCCCCAGCATCCCAGAAAGAGGCTGGCAGGTGGTGCAGGCCCAGGTAAGCAGAGGGAGTTGAGGGCAGGGCCAGGCCTATAAGCAGTGCTCCTGGGACCCAGAGAGGGTACTACTTTGGTCTGGATGAAAAGGATCAGGGAGCAGTATTGGTTTCCCAGGTGTCTGGGGCCCCAAGACAAGGAATGGGGTAAGGCCCAAACTCAGAGGAGAGAAAGGTGGCAGAGATGGGAGGGTGAATGAGGCTGGGGGAGTCAAGGCACAGAGGGCGCAATGGACTTACCCCAGAGAGAGGCCTGTGGGTAGGAGAGACGCCTGTGGCCGGTCCACCAGGCCCAGGGAAGCAGAGAGCAGAACATCTTAATTTTTATAACTACTTCCCCATTGGCCCTCTTCCAAAGCCTGCCCACTGGAATTCATACATTCTGTCATTTGTGTTAAAGCCTATCATGTCAAGTTAGTGTCCCCAGATGTCCTTCAGTGCAAGTTCATTTACTGAAATCTAGCCAACCTATCTATAGTCTGTCTTTTTAAGATCAGGTCTTCCTCACCGAACAGTAATAAATTGCGAATAATTCTTCGACTAAGATTGCGGCCTGCTATTCATTTCCACAGCTCTGTGGTGGTTTTTTATCTGCTTGAGTTTGCATGGGTCTTGTGCATGCTGACACCAATGCTACAGGTTCTTATGAGAAGGGTCTCTGTACCTTCAGTGTTTTTACCATGATATATCGTGGGGAGTTTCTGTTCTGGTCCTGTCTATTTGGTGTTCTATGTGCTTCTTATGTTTGTATGGGCATGTCTTTTTTTAATTTTGGGAAATTTTCTATAATCCTGTTGAAGATCCAGTTCATACCATTATCCTGAGATTTTTCCCCTTCCTCTATGCCTATGATGTGTAAATTTGATCTTTTCATAGTGTCCCACATTTCCTGCATATTCCACTCCTGTGTTTTTTAAATTTTTTTCATAATCTTTATTAGAACAGTCTAATTTGTCAACTTCATCATCCAGTCTTGAGATACCGTTTTCCATTTTATTCATTCTATTGGTGAGGCTTTCTCCTGTTGTTTCAAATTGGCTTACTGAGTTTTTCACTTCCTTCTTCATTTCAGCCTGAGTTTCTCTTCAACATTTCTATCTCTTTTGTGAATTCAATAAGAAGTTTATCCCTTTCTTTTCTTTGTGTGTTCTTTAAATTTGTTGAATTCTGTATCATGTTTATGATTGTTCTTTTAAATTCTACGTCCTAGGTTATTTCTAGGGGGGTATCTCATTGTAGAACTCTTTTATAGGACTGGTGGTATTTGGTAGGAACATATTATTTTGGTTTTCCATATTATTATTTTTCCGTCCTGATTTTGGCATGTGAGATTTCTTTTGTTGTTTGTGATTCTGGTATGAAACTCAAGCCTTCCTTTGTTGAGATGAAGTCTGCTTCTGCTTGTATTGGTGTGCCTTGGTTGTTTTCTTACTGGGTATATAAAGCTGGTTGGTCTAGGCTTCTGGTTCTCTCTTTTGATTTTCTTTTGGAGGGTCCGGATGCCTTCAGTCCAGCAATTTGGAAAGCTTACCACCATGCAGAGGCCAGATCCAGGTACTCTTAGGCAGTTTGCTAAGGTCTGAGCCCCTACTAATAGGCAGAGAAGTCTAGCCCTAGTGCAGTGGGAGGGGCCACACGTGTTCCCAAGGTAGAAGGATGGGCATGGTATGATTTGGGAAAGCTAACCACCACACAGAGGCTGGATCCAGGCACTTTCAGGCAGTCTACAGCCTACTTTCTTATACAATACAGAATTACCTGCCCAGGGGTGGCACCACCCACACTAGGCTAGGCCCTCCCACATCACTCATCAGTCAAAAAAAAAAAAATGCCCCAAAGACATGGCCACAGGTCAATCCAATGGAGACAATTCCTCAACTGAGGATTCCTCAAACCAGGTTTGTCAAGTTGACAACTAAAGATATTTAACACAGTAATTATCAACATTAGTTCAGAAATTGTGATAAATATAACAATATAAAATTTAAATATGGGAAAAAATTAAAAAATGAATATGGGGTAAATGCGAACTCTGTCTTATGATAAACTATTCTCATTAAAAATTATTTTTAAGAATCATAAAAACATCAGGCATGGTGGCACATACCTTTAATCCCAGCACGCAGGAGGCAGAGGCAGGTGGATCTCTGTGAGATCAAAGCCAGATCCAGACTAGCTGGGACTACAGGAAGATCTTGGCTCTACAAAAACCAAAACCAACCAAACAAAAACAAATCAAAACAAAACAAAACAAAACAAAACAGGAAGCTAGAGAGATGGCTCAGCAGCTAAGAGCAGGATTTGATTCCCAGCACCCATATGGCAGCTCAAAACTGTCCATAACTCCAGTTCTGGGGAATTTGGTCTCCTCTTCTGGCCTCCTCAGGCATTGCATACATGTGGTGCACTTACATAGATGCAGGCAAAACACTCATACACATAAAATAAAAATAATCTTTAAAAAAAAAAAGAATCATGAAAACAATAGAATTAAAAGACCTGGTTCTCTTTGAAAGGGTAATAAAAATGAAAAATCTCTAGCTAAGCAAATAGAGAAAAAGAAAAAAGATACAAATTACTATTATCATAAACCAAAGAGGATTCTCACTAGATTCTATTGATATTAAAAGGATGAAGAAATGGGATGGATAACATTAAGTCACTAACTCAACTTAGAAAGAATGTACATGGTTCTAATGTGGTATGAAAACTGGGCAGGAACATTGAGTTTGAAAAGTTTCTTCCCTTCCAATGTGTCTGGTTGAAGCCTATACTTACTTATACACAGAATAAATTGTTTCTTTTTTATTAAGCCTCTTTTCAAGATTTATTTCACATTTTTACACACAAGTATTTGAGATACTCTTAGGGGAAGCTACTTAAAAGTGATGGTTTGGGAAACAATGAGGCCTTCCTTTACCTTTCTCCAGTATCACTTTTGGGGATGACTTTGCAAGTGTGGAAAAGGGAAATGATTATTAGTGTATTATCTTCCCAGTGAGTTCTATGGCTCAACTTCGACTTGATAGACATTATGAAGAATAGATACTATGAAGACATTAAAATAATTCAAAAACAATTAAGTAAAATACATAGCTTTAATGCAAATAATTATACATGTGGAAAGTGTTTAATGTGGTAACTTACCTCAAAACTGTAAAATAACATATTATTAGATGTCACCATCTAACTGAAAATCACCTTAGATAGGTACTGAAACTATCTCCCTTTGTTATTTATAACAACAAGCAATTTTATAATGCTCAATACACAACATATTTGGCTTTGGTTTTTAGCCCCAAATTTCAGCAGTTGTATAAGTAAGGGTACAAAGAATGTGATCTTTGGTTGCAGGAACCTACTCTGAAGACAATTCTTAAGATATGATACCTATTACTATCATTTCTTTAAGCTGTATGTCTTCTACAGAGTGACAGAAACGGAATATATTGTTATCTCTTTTAAGAAAACCCAAGTTATCAGTTCAATAAGACTTTGCTTTCCTTCTCCCACTTCCAACATGGCTGAATCAGGAGCTCCCAATTTTCAACCTTAAGCTCCCTTTTCCCTCCTCCCCACAACTTCCTTCACTCATCATTCCAGCTTCCTTCTCTTAAAAAAAATGTCTTTTTGAAGTGTGTGTTTTGCCTACATGTATGTAAATGCATCTGTGATGTCCAAAGACTGTGGAGGTCAAAAGAGGGCATTGGATTCCCTGGAACTGGAGTTATGAATGGTTGCTAGCTGCCATGTAATGTGGGTGCTGGGAACTGAACTCTGGTCCTCTGAAGAGCAGCCAGTGATCTTAACCCCTGAGCTATCTTTCCAGCCTCTAGTCTCCTTCTCTTATCATCTCTTCCTGCTTTCAGACTTCCTCAAAGTAAAGGTGAAAAACATTTTTTTTTTTTGAGACAAGATCTCACATAGTCAGGCTTTCCTGAAATTTACTATGTAACCCAGGCTATTTTTGAAGGCACGGTGATCTTCTTTCAAGTCCTGAGACTGCAGATATGTACTACTACACCTGGTTTATGAGGCAGACTCTACTAACTGAGCTACATTCCTGGCCCTTGATGTTATTTTTAATCTAACAAAGGAGTATTAAAGAAAAGACACAGCGTTTAGAATTAAATTGATGTAACTGAAAATTCTGACTTATTTTTAAATTAAATGATGACCCCTTTGACGGATTTCATATGGCTACATTAAGATCAGTCATGATACAGAAATCAATAAACACCATAAATCAGGACTTTATTGACAAAACACCGAAGAAAAAGGCTAGACACATACTAAGTATTAGTATATAGTAGAAAGCAATACTGCTATAATATTATAAATACAATCTGGCTATCTGAAAGTTGGAACATAAAAACTAACAAGAAAATAAATATATAATGAAAAGCATGATAAGAGAGTTGAACTTTATTTTAGTAGAGTTGCTAGGTCTTTTGGCATTTATATGGAAAAGGAATTAGCACAATGTTGCACATTAATTGTTCCTCAATCAGTTTTTTTCTATCTTCTGTGATTTTCTAAATTCTCATTAATCATGATCTCTTTTGTTCAAATTTTCAGCCACATCATATAAATGTAAACTTTTTAGTAGCTTACAGAAATTAAGGAAACCCTAAGACCTATAAAGAAATATGAGGGAAGACAAATCCAGACTGAATTACCTACAGTCAACTATAGTCTGAAAAGATTAAAAGAAAACCTCCTAACACAATTGTAAGTTTTAAACTATGTCATCATGAGTAGCACACTGAAAATCCATGCCATGTTAGTCACTTCTATACAGGATAGGAATCATCCCTTTGTCTAGTACAACCACAGGGTATAAAACTACCTGGCCATTATTCACTTAGCATATGTTCAAGAATCTCATTTTTGACTCTTAGGATACTTGAAGTATAATAGTGATGCGTATAAACTAGAAATGCCAAAGAAAAATCTAACTTAAGGTGCAACTTACAATAAATTACAGGGTTACAATAAATTAGTAACATCTGCAGCTTCAACCATTCAATGGTGGGGAGGATGGAGGGCTTGGAATAAATGAAGAAGAGAGACTTCCTTAACCACAATTAAGAATACAAAGAATACTGAAGTGACTACCTATTGTTTTCTCTAACAGCCGAACCAAGATTTGACTTCCATTGGACATAAAGCAATCTCAAAAGTTACTCTTACATTTTTCTCTCACTGAAAATGTAATAAATTCTTATAAATACTGGGTGATACAAATGTCATAATCTAAACAATAAGAGAAAAAGGAAAGCATGACCAAATGATATCTTAAACTAATCCCTATTCGAGACTATATCTGGGTTCTATTTATAGTTCTTTTTAACTATAATCCTTATATATGGCTTACAATAAGCCAGCTTGTATAATTTCATATAAAATGACTGCTTGAAGGCCACTAAAGTGTCTCAGAGGAAAAAATGTTTATGACCCTGTCTAGATTTTTTTTTCCTTCTTTTCACTAAATAATGTTTTTATTTTACCTTTTTATATGAATACAAGGTCTTCATATTATCACTGCACACACATCAAACAAATTATTAAAATATTTTAATGTTTCATATATCCACTCTACAAAATAGTGGGTTAGGCTATGAAATTTTCATGCATGTACATTAATCCTATTCAACTCACCTATTTCTTTCTGCCACCTCTCTCACCTCTGGCTGGTCTCATTCCTCTTCCTAAATACAAGCTGGCTTATTGTAAGCCATATACACAGTCCTAGTAACAAAAACAGCATGAACTGGGTTATCATGTAGCTTTGGTTGGTCTTTAACCTTAACTTGCCCTGAGGCTGAGGGTGGCCTTGAATTCTTTATCCTTCTGCCTCTGCCTTCCAACCAAGTGCTGGGATTACAGATGTGAATCACCTTGCCTGGCAAAAACATTTTGACTAATAGAATAGGTGAACCAGAAAAGAAAAGAAAAAAAAAAAAAAAAAAAAACCTAGGTAGCTGGATTCATGTGATTTTTGACAAAGGTACCAAAGACCTATGTTGGACAACAAAACAACTTCGTCGGGGCTGAAGAGATGCCTCAGTGGTTAAGAACACTGGCGTTTCTTGCAGAAGACCTGGGTTTGAATCCCAGCACCCACATGGCAACAAACAACTGTCCATAACTCTAGCTCCAGGGGCTCCAACAGCCTCTTCTGTCCTCTGCAGGCATTGCATTACACAGGTGCACTTACCTACATGTAGGCAATACACACGTACACATAAAATAAAAATGATAAAATAAAAAAAAAATATCGAGGTGCATTGGGGCTGGAGAGATGGGCCAGCCACTAAGAGCACTGGCTGCTCTTGCATATGTATATATATATATATATATGGGTCATTTGTTGCTTCCATTTGACTTTGACTTTTAAAATTGTTTTTTCTGCTTCTGTAAAGAATGTGATTTGAATTTTATTTTATTATAATTTTTGCATGTTTATGTAGGAAGGTACACACATACCTGACTCACAAACACTGAGATCACAAGCAGGGCCACCACCCCTGCCCTGCATTTATGTGCATGCTGGGGATCCAAACTCCAGTTCTCATTTTTGCATGTTGATTAACTTTACCTACAGATCCATCTCACCTGTTCCACGGCTGGAATTTTGATGAGGGATTCATTCAATCATAGATTCCAGCAATATGGTCATTTTTATATTAACACTGATGATCTATGAATACAGAATATCTTTTCAACTTCTAGTGTCGTTTTCAATTTCATTTTGGAGTGCTTTCAAATTTTTACTGTAAAGGTCTTTTCACTTCCTTGGTTACAACTATTCATGAGGTATAGTTAGATATATATTTTTAGGCTATTATGAGTGGAATGTTTTCCTGATTTTCTCATAGTATTTGTTGTTGCTATACAAAAATGCCACTAATTTTGAAGACTGGGGTTTGTATCCTGCTACTTTGCTGAAAGCATTTTTCAGAACTAACTCTTCTTGTGGAGTCATTAGGATCTTCTAAGTAGAGGATCAAATGATCTACAAAGAGTTAATTTGACTACTTCTTTTCCTATTTGTACCATTTTAATTGCTTTCTCTTGTCATATTGTTCTGGCTAATACTTCAAGCGCCATATTAGACAAGAGTATTAAGTGTGGACACTTGTCTCTTTTCTGCATTCAGAGGAAATGCCTTTAAATTCTCCCCATTTAGTGTAATATTGGCTCTATGTTTGTCAAATATAGCCTTAACTGTTTTGAGCTATTATCTTAATTTCAGTTTCTTCAGGGCTTTTATCATAAAGAGATCAAGAGCTTTTTCAGTATCATGAAAGAAGATAAGGTGACCATCGTCCCTGATTCTCTTTATGTAATATTATGTTTATTGATTTGCACATATTAAATGATTTTTACATATGATCTTTGTATTGTGCTGTTAAATTTGAATGCAATTCCTTTACTGAGGACTTGTATGTCGATGTTTATTAATCTTTACTTTTGTAGGTTACTTTGCTTGTTGATGTTATTGTTGCATCCTTATCTAGTCTTGCTATCAGAGTAAAGCTGTCTTTTTAGAAAGAATTCGATACCATTCTTTCTCTTTTTGTTTTAAGGAATAGTTTGCAAAGGATGGTTTCATTAAAGGTCTGATAGAATTCAGCAGTAAATCCAAGTCCTGGCCTGTTCTTTGTTGGAAGTCTTTTGATTACTGTTTCAATCATACTGCTCATTACAAATCTACTTACATTATTTATAACATCTTGTTTTAGTTTTGATATATCATGAGTCTAGAAATGTATTCTATTCATCTAGATTCTCTAATTTATTGGCATCCAGGTTTTCAAAGCATTCCATGATGATCCTCTGTGGTCCATAGGCACCTACTGTAATGTACCCCTTTTTCATCTCTCATTTTATTAATTTTGGTTTTCTTTCCTCTTCCATTTGGCTAGTTTGGTATGTCAATTTTATCTTTGCAAGAATTAACACTTTGTTTCAATGATTCATTCTGTTCTTTGAGTATCCATCTCATTAATTAATGCCCTTTTATAATTTTTATCTACTATTTGGGGTTTAGTTCTTATTTTTCTAAGAACTTCAGGTACATCATTGTTATTTGGGTTCTCGCAAATGTTTCTTCTTTATTATCACTAAAATAGTAGTGGAAAGTTGTTAGCCACCATGTGGGTGCTGGGAACCAAACGTGGGTCCTCTACAAGAACAGCCAGTGCTCTTAAACACTGAGCCATCTCTCTATTCCTTCTCTCAAATGTTTCAATGTAAGCATTCACAGCTCAGAGCTTCCCTCTTTGCTGTATCTCAAAGGTTCTGGTCAGTTGTATTTTAATTTGCATTTGATTCCAGAATTCTTATAATTTCCTCTTTGATTTCCTCAGTGACTGATGTATCATTAAAGAGTATATTAATCATTCTCGGTAGGTTTGTATTTTCTTTGTACATTCTGTAGTTTCTCTTGCTATCCACTTCTAATTTTATCCCATTATTATCTGATAAAATACACGAAATTTATACAAAAGACCATATATGGGAGACTTCAATATATAGACTAGCTTGGCCTCAATCTCAGAGATCCACTTGTTTCTGCCTCCTGAGTGCTGGGGTTAAAGGCATGTAACACCACATATATAATCTTTTAATATTTGCTTTATCACCTAAAATGTTATCTATTTGAGGAAAAGTTCTATGGGCTGCTAGGAAGAATGTGAATTCTACAGCTATTGGATAGAACGTTCTACACAAATGTCTGTGAAGTTTATATATCTACAATAAAGTTTAATTCTGTAGTTTCTTTGTTGATGTTTTATCTGAATAATCTATGCATTCATCAGAGTGGGGTACTGAAGTCACACATTATTAGAGCAGGAGGGGAGGCCAATCTTTTCTTTACACTCAGTAATGTTTGTCTTACAATATTCATTGGGTTACAGTAAAGTTCAGTCCATACATATTTACAATTGCTATATCCTGATTGTTCATGTTATTAACGTAATAGTCTTTATGTCTTCCTACTTGGCTCAACGTGTATTTTGTCAGTTGTAAATATATTTCTTCCTAATTTTTTTAACTTCTACTTAGTATAGTATTTTTCCCTTTCAGTCTGTGTTATCTTTTCCAGCAAGGCATGTTTTTGAAGACAATAAACAGCTAAATCGTATCTTTTTTTTTTAAATAACCACATTATTAGAAGAAGCATTTCATTGCAGCTTTACATATTCAGTAAAAAATTTCAGAGCAAGGATACCTCTCTTTCAAAAGTGGCTGTAAATTTTTAGGTTCACAGTTGAATTAATAACAGTTATACAATATTGAACTCAGTATAAACCCTGTAAGACATAAAACTGAATGAGTTTTTGACCTTTAAAGAAGATCTCCATTTCATTTTAAAACAAGCTGTTTCCTACATTTTTAATGCATCTTTTAATCCAACAGGTTGTGTTTACATTTTAATTGGAGTGTTTGGAGTAGACAATTTACATTTAGGATTATTATGGAGAGGTGTTTGATTATTCCTGAGATTTTGTAAACTTGTTTTCCTGGTTGGCTTAAATACCGTTTTGATGTTGTTGTTCTTGTTATTGTTCTTTCCTTATTCATCTTAGGGGTTTGTTTGTTTACTGAATAGGACATGTGTGAATTAGTCTCAGTTCTCACCTGTCATCTGCCCTTCTTTTGAAATCTATCTACTCTTTCCTGAGCTCTCATGTTTGAGATTGTCTGTCTTCATCTCTTGTGTATAGGATTCCTTTAAATAGCTTCTGCAATGCTGGCTTAGTGGTCAAGAATTTTTTTTATCTCATGACTATCTTAGGTTTTTATTTCTCCATGAATTTTAAAAGATAACTTCCTTGGATATAGTAATCTGGGCAAGCAGTTATTTACTTTCAGGGCATGAAATACATCATTTCATGATTTTCTGATTTTTAGGGATTCTGCTGAAAGTCTGATATTATATTGATGGATTTTCCTTTTTGAGATGGTCTTTTTCTCTTTGAGTTTTTAATGCTGTCTCTTAGTATGGTAGTCTCAGCATTTTAACTGTCAAGAGATTCTTTCCTGGTAGATTGTATTCAGAGTGCTAAATGCTAAATCTTTTACTTGAATGTCCATATCTTTCCCTAGATTTCTTTTGTTTGTTATGTCCATAATTTGCTTGTTTTTTATGCCTTACTTTCTATATCAGCTACTTTTTCTATACAATTATTTTGTTAGGATTGGTCTCTTGATAATTTCAGAGTTCTTGAAAGTTATGGTCACACTTTGTATTTGTTTGGGTCCTTGTTTTTATTTTCATTAAATGTAGTATGTCATTAATCTTTTCTTTTTTTTTTTTTTTTGCTTTGTAAGGGTCTCTTTATTAGTGATGCTTTCCATGATGTTTTTATTTGATTTACTGTGAGTTCTTCAATTCTAACTTTTCTTTAACAAAAATCTCAATTTTCCTGCTGAATTTCTCATCCATGTTGTTAACTTCCACATCCAAGTCCTAAATTAACCTCTTTTGTTCATCTGCTTGTTTCAAACCTCTGACATGACTGCCTAGCTTTAAAATTAAGCCTCCAAATTCTTCATCCAGCATTTCAACTATTTTAAGATCTTTAGATCAGTTATTGAGCTGTTGTGATCTTTTGGAGGAGTCATGTTACCTTGCTTTTTCCTGTTTCTTATGTTTCTGTGTGATCTGTACATCTGTTGGGATAGATCTATTTTCTGGGTTGTTTGTTTATTTGTTTATTTGGGGGAGGGGTGTCTTAATGAGTTGCCTTCTCTTGAGAACTCAATCCTCAATATCAATCAAAAAGGAGCAAGCAAAATGTTATTAATAACATTCAGGATGTTGCTGCATAGGGCTAGACCATTCACTCAGTTATCAGCCACAAGGATGCATTCACAATTACAAGTTTTCCTCCTTTGTGTACCAGGTGTTGCTGCTGCACTGAGCTTTGTGGGTTGGATCCTGAGGCTCCACAGTTTGGGCAATCAGGAGTAGCAACAGTACAAGCCCAGGAATATCCCATGAGTGCATCAAAGTTGGGTAAAGCAAGCAGAGCACTAAAATCTTCCCTTTGGGTTTAGTTCAAGAGTACCTAGTCCTCTGCCTGGCAGTGTCAGTACTTTCAGATTCCAGTTCCCCACCTTGTGGGGGGGAGGAGGCTGCAGAAATCAGCATTCATCAGACCTATTCTCAGAGCTCTACCAGGCAACCAGCCATAATATAGCAGGGGAGCAACTCCAGGTGTTGAATAATTGCTGGCCACAGGCTCAGTCCTACCAGTCTCTACAGTAATCCCCAGGTGATGGGGCTCATATCTTGTCAGAGAGGCCACTGACCACAGTGGCCATCACATCCTGAACTCCCTGCCTCTTAAACTTCTCAATGGTTCCCATTTGACCCTTCCCCTCTCCACAACTGTTTCTGGTAGATGTCTCCCACCCCAAAACAGTGTGGTAGGGTATCCTTGGCTACTTAAATTACAAACGTTCCTTGACTTCAAGTCCCTAGAGTATCTCAATATTAAGCAGTAAGCCCCTCTCTAGACAGTGCCTGGCTACCATACTCCAAGATACTAGGAAGAACAACAGGAATTTCTTTGAAAGGATTCTTTGCTTTCAGCATTATTTGTTTTCTTATTCCATCCTGCATCATTATCATTCCACAGGGCCTTTCTCATGTTGTTTCCTCAGACTGACATCTCAACAGCCTACTTAAATCTCAATTCAAATATCACTTCTTCAGGGGCTGCGGAGATGACTCAGCAGTTAAGAGCACTGGCTGCTCTTGTAGAGGACGTAGGTTAAGTTCCCAGCACCCACATGGCAGCTAATAACCATCAGTAACTCCAGTTCCAGGAAACCAGCACCCCTCTTCTGGCCTCTGTGTGCACTGCATGACATGGGTGCACTTACATATATGCAGGTAAAACACTCATACACATAAAATAAAAATTGCTTATTTAATTAAAAAAAATCACTTCCTCAGGGTAGTCTTCTCTTTCCTAATAAGAGTACTGGGCAGTCTCAATATGTATATTCCTTTTCTTTATTGTACTTATCAGTTTATATTTACAGATTCATTCTCCATTGAACGAAACTTTATACTCTCTGACTGTAGGACCTTATGTATTTCTGCATTACATTATCTACCTGTCTAGCATGGTCTCTTACAGGATGTAAATGAATGGATTACTTACATACATACATACATACATACATACATACATACCTTAATACCAATTAAGCTATGGGAAACACCAATCAGCATGAAATGAAATGAAATGAAATGAAATGAAATGAAATGAAATGAAAGATCACAGTGTAATTACTGAATCACAAATAATATTAATTTGACTACAGTATTATCAAAACTAAAGAAGATCACATTGAATCCTACATGCCCCATTTCAAATTACTAAATTTCAAAGATGTATTTGGGCTTTCTATCTTTTAAACAGCATAGAAAGTTCCATTCTTGGTCTGTATGACTGTGAATTTATGATACTGTTTTCTCAAATATTCCTGTTAACCAGTTTCTTTTTAAAAACGACAAAAAATATTCAGACAGAAAGAAAGGAAATCTTGGAACCAAAACAGAATGATTTCCTTTTTAAGGGCCTACAGTAGTTTAATCTCTCAATTTGAGATTGCAACAAATACAATATGACCTAATACTATATGGTTACCAATATTTGTGAGTTGGCAATATCTATCTGAAGCAGATATTTAAAAGATCCTGAGACTAAGCACAAGTTTGACAGAAAAAAACTTTAAGGAATTATCAATGAAATTTCAGTCAAGCATGTAGAGCCCAGAAAAATGGTGGTATATCTACGTAACGCATTTGTGAATTGTGAATTGTAATGTATTTTATGAATCATATTGCAATTTGTTCATCTGAGTTTACAATAGGAATAAATGTCAGGAGGCGAAAGTAGCACAGGTAAAAGGAACTGCACCAAAGTGACAGGGTACTGAGAGGCTGTAGCTGCCAACTCCACTATCCAGAAAAATAAAAGAATGAGGCAAAGAAATCACAAATACAAACTTGTTCTGATAGAAGTTTCTTGGTCTTAGGAAATTTTTTTAAAACAATGAATGTTTTTCACCCTGAAGATAATCATTTCACTTTCAATGCCAAATCATTTCTGACAATTTGATAGCATAAAATTTTGATGCATATGAAACAAATGTAACAAAATATAAACTGCTATTACTATTATTTAAAAATATCAAAGACTGGGAATTACAACACATTCTCACCCTACTCAAGACTAATAACTAAATATACACTATTTTCTAATAAAAACCAGAGTATAATAATGGTTAAGCAAAGTAAATTTCATTAAACGATTTAAAAAACATTTAATAATTATAGCTATTATCATTTATGTGACATCTATTTCACAAGATTGCCAGTATTTAAAATAATATTTAACTGGAGAAAACTGCATAACTATTATACACATATGTACTTATACATACATAGAGCTAATATAGATGCACTAGTAAAAATGGTCTATGAAACAGACTGCTCGAGGGTGAAAGTTGGCTTCCATTCATATATACCTTTGCAGGTGTTACGATGTCTACCATACTCATATATGACTCTTAGAAAGAAAATGTTAATAAGGCTTTTCAAAGTTAAATTAATGGCATTAATCATTCCCATAAGTAAAAGGGGGGAAATTACATGTTAAAATTATGAAAGTGAAAAGACCTAAGATTATTCTTTCCCATCTTATTAATGAGAAAACTAAAACAATAATTATGGAAATTTTGTCAGTAAAATGAATCTACTAGCATCTAAGACTTCCTGCTTCCTACGACATATCAGGCACTAATATGATTATCACTATTTCATCTTAGTACCAAACTGTAAAATTTGTCTAAAATCTTACTGTGACTAAAGGCAATCAATATAGCAATCAGAATTTGATAATTTCTACTGCTTTGAAAAACAAATTAGCAAAAACCTGAAACTTGGCAAGAACTATTATTTTTTTAGAGCAAATCTGGGAAGGGGCTGAATTTAGCTAATGAAGAAATCAGCTACTACTGCCTTCAGCCCTAGAAGATTAAGTACCAAAGTCAATACCTTTCATGCATGAACTCTTAACATTGTTTAAATCTAAAACCAAAAAGCAGGAAATTGATTATTCTCTTGTTTATCTGTATTGTCCTACACTGACCTAATCATCATCTCCTTCACAACATAATCATTTAAGAAATTTAGTCTAAAAACTATGTAAACTTAGCTAACCTGTGCTCAGAGGCCATTCTGACAAATAAAGTCACCATTATCTCTTCTTCCTCCACAATATCTTTGCTTGGAAGCATATAATATTTACTTCCAAGCACATATCATTCAGAGTATGTATTTAAAGGATAGCTTTTGTCTCAGCAAAAATTGGTATGATCTTTTAGAATTTCCAACCTTAATATAGTGGAAACTGTACTGCCAGATAAACACTAATCTTGGATGACAAATTTTACAAAATGAAAAACACCAGAAGTCCGAACCAACTGTCAAGTAGAATATCAGAAGACATATATAAAGGTCATAAATATCCTAAAGACCTCTGGAAGATACTACAACATCCTAATTTAAGCATTTAGAAGGAGGTTTAAGAATATTGGTAGCATTTTAAAATTGTGTGTGTGTGTGTGTGTGTGTGTGTGTGTGTGTGTACATGCACATGTGGGTACCTGTGCCATAGCACGCATGTGGCAGTGAGAAGACAACTTGGGAACTGTTTCTCTCTTCTACTATGTGAGTCCCAGGAGCTGAATACTGGTAACATTTTTAAAGGAAATATAAGGATTGTACGTTAGTATTTTGTTCATCTCATACTAAATTTTTAGGGAACAAAGATTTTTCTTTAAAATCTCCTGCAATAGGCAGCAAACCAAAGAAAGAGGCTGCATCAACTAAGTTCAATCTGTCCTCATGTCACTGCCTCTTCAAAAATTTCCACAGACTATGAATTGTTGTTGTCATACATATATATGGCATACATGTATATGTCATACATATATATGTCATACATATATGCCATATATATGTCATACATATATATATGCTGTATGTATATATGTCACACACACACACACACACACACACACATATATATATATATATATATATATAGTACATGGGAAGTAGGGGGGAGAATTAAGGAGAGAAGTCCACTTTTCTATTTTCTTTTCTTTTAGTGTTAGATGTGGTGTGTTGATTAGTTTTTTGTCAAGTTGACACAAACTAGAATCATCTGGAAAGAGGACAGCTCAATTAATGGATTTCCTCTGTCAGACTGAACACTGGGCACATCTTGAGGTGCTTTCTTTTTTTTTTTTTCTCTCTCTTTTTTTTTTAATTAGAAGAAGCATTTCATTACAACAGCATTAACCTATTCAATAAAAATTTCCTGAGCTAAGATTGCATCTCTTTCAAAAT
>NW_008360330.1:4714642-4721991 GCF_000622305.1 Nannospalax galili | reverse complement strand
TCTAGAGATATATTTCTTGATCTGTTATGTATAATTTGTCAGTAGATTGTAGGAATAATATGGTTCCCTCTGGTTTTCGTGACTAGCTAGGCATTGTTTCTCTCTTGTATCATCTCACCCCTCTATCATGGTTTTCCCACTTAAGGTGCCCCCACTTCCCCCCTTTCTTCCTTACTAATACCCTTGCTCCTATGATCCTATTGAGGTGCTTTCTTAATTGCTACTTGACGTAGGAGAACTTGATGTGACAGAAACACCATGACCAAGGGAACTTATAAAAAGAAGAGTTTATTTAACTTATGGTTCCAAAGGGACAAAAGTCCATCATGGTGGGGAGGCATGGCAGCACAGGTGGCTGGAATAGGAACAGAAGCTAAGCTCTCACATCTTCAAGCAGGCACAGGAAGCAGAAAGAGACTGGAAATCCAGCAAGGCTTAAGAACTCTCTAAGCCTGCTCCCAGTAGCATGCTTCCTCCAGCATGGTCACACTTTCTAGGACCTCCCAAAACAGCACCACCAACTGGGGACAAAATGTCCAAATACCTGGAGCCTATGGGGGACAATCTCATTCAAACCGTCACACCAGGCCATTGTAGACAGCATCATCCCTGGGCAGGTGGGCCAGGGCCATATAAGAAAAGCAGCTGAGCAACCAGGTAGAGCAAGGCAGTAGGCAACATTCCTCTATGGTCTCTGCTTTAGTTCCTACAATCCAGGGTCCTGACCTGCTTGAGTTCCTGCCCTGGCTTCCCTTGATGATGGACTGTGATCAGGAATTGTAAGATGAAGTAAACCCTTTTCTCCCCAGGTTGTTTTTGGTCATGGTGTTTTTCCATAGCAACAGAAAATCAAATTACAATACTTGGTTACAATAGAAAACTCATTTTTTAAAAGTTGATTCTTTGGAGCTGGGAAGATGACTTTAGTCGGTAAAGTACCTATTGCTGAAGGATGAGGATCTGAATTTGGATCTCCAATACCCACATAAAAGCCAAGCAGGACAATGGGGCTGGGGCTGAAACAAGCATATTCCTAGACCTCACTGGCCAACTGACTTAGAAGAAGCAATAGCTCAGGTTCAGTAAGAGAATAGCAAAGCATAGAGTGGCAGATGAGGACATCAATCTCTGACTTCCACACAAATGCAGGCACACTTGCATTATCAATCCCCCATCTCTTTCTCTCTGATTAGGTAGACAGTGATTAGGGAAGGCACCTGAGGTCGACCCTCTGGCCTCCACATACGTGGACTTACACATGCACCTAAATGTACAAATGAATACACCTACACAAAAATGTACAAATGAATACATCACACACACAAGCACACAAAGCTTATTTTTAATAACAAAACTGATACCATGGAAATCTCTCCTTAATTATTTTCCTGTAATGCAAAAGGACAAAGATTCAAGGACATATTAACTCTGAATTTTATTTTATTTTATTTATTTATTTGGTCTTTTTGAGACAGGGTCTCCCTGTAGCCCCAGCTGTCCTAGAACTCACGATGTAGACCAGGCTGGCCTTAAATTCAGAGATCTGCCTGCCTCTGCCTCCTGAGTGCTGGGATTAAAGGCATGAGCCGCCATGCCTGGCTAACTCTGAATTTTAATGCCAGAGTTTTTAAAGATCTACATTTTCAAATTTTTTCAATTTCAGGCTTTTTTTCTTTATTAATGTTTTATTGAGCTTTTTAAATTTCATACATTTCCCACACAAATCCTGACTCCCCTCCTCCATCCATGCTCCACCTATCCCCCCACTAAACCCTACACACTCTGCCATACATGCTGAATCCTATTCATTCAGGTGTTTACACACAAGTGTCTAGGAGCATGTCAAATTTATATACAAATACAGTTCTTCAAGACTCAACAAATATTTGGCACTATAATCCTTTTAGAAAGTCCTGAATGACAGAACTACATTAAAAAGTGAGTTTACAGAGATGCTTTTTTGTGGTATGCTCCTATAAAGACTGAAACCAAAACCCAATTAAAAGGTGGAGTGTTTACTACTTGTAGCAGTTTACTCTCAAATCCTATCTCTACACACAAAATTTTTTTTTCAAAAATCAACTCCAAATGGGCTATCTGATTAAAACACCTTACACAGAGTAATAAGTAAATATTGTCACAGAATAGTTTTTGACCTATTCTCTCTAACAGGGTCTGATCCATACTGGTTCACTACAGCTATATATGTATAATACTGTCAGAATGGACTCACAAAGTGTAACGACCATTTTCAATGACTTTTCCCTTAACAACTTTTCCCTTAAAACTACTAACTGTTTGGGCTTTAAGTCTGAAGTTCCCATTTAATATTTTAGACATCTACTCCAAAATCAACTATTATTTTTATTCTTCTGTAAGAAAAGCTACTCAGAAGAGTATGAAAGGCTGCAGCTAACCTTTTTAAAAATATTTTATTTATTTTTATTTTTATGTGTATAAATGTATTGCTTGCATGTATGTAAATGTATCCACGTTGTGCAATGCTCAGAGAGATCAGAAGAAAACACTGAATTCTTCTGTGCTGTGGATGGTTGTTAGCTGCCATGTGGATACTGGGAATTGAACCTGGGTCCTCTGCAAGAGTAGCCAGTGCTCTTAACCACTGAGCAATCTCTCCAGGCCCCTGAAGCTAACCTTCACTCTGTGAAGAACCAGGCCAGTTATTTACTGGTTAAATTGTCCGGACTCTGGGTTATTGGTACATCTCACAATGAAACTCAAGCTACTGTGAGAATGAGAGTGTACAGAAATAAAATACACATAGATTAAATAATATATAAGGTCTAACATTTTATTCCTCTTTGATTCACTTTAAGGACTAGGAATTGCTTTGGGGTGGTATATTCATAAGATTAAAAATACCTTTTAAGAATGATTGGCATGCTGTAGCACATAAATTTGCCGGTAAAAAAGAATAAAGTTGCTGATAAAAACTTAAATGGCCATTAATTAAGGGCAGAATTTATCATTTATGATCAATAAAAGCATATGCCAAGAAATTTGGCTGAAGTTAATTCATTGACTCCATTCATACTAGCCAAAATAAAGAAAGTAAGTGAGAAATTATGAAGAAATGATGGAATGATGAACAATTCAAACCAACAAAATTAAAGAGCCTGATTATTTTAAACAGAAGAAATCCAGGCTGGTAAAGATGTACATACTGTGTACACATGTATGTATATGATTGTTTAAATATAAACAAATACTGATGCACTTAGCATTTAAAAGCTCAGGAACTGGAACAGGACTAGAGATAAACCAGACTCCATAGATAAATAAGATATATAAAAGTACTACAAATATGAATAACATGCTCTTCAGAGAAAAAAGCAAAAAAATCAGGTTAAAAAATAAATTTATGGGGCTGGAGAGATAGCTCAGCGGTTAAGAACACTGGCTGCTCTTGCAGAAGACCTGGGTTCGAATCCCAGCACCCACATGGCAGCTAACAACTGTCCATAACTTCAGTTCCAAGGGATCTGACAGCCTCTTCTGCTGTCTAAAGGCATTGCATGACATGGATGCACTTACCTACATGCAGGCAATACATACATACACATAAAATAAAATTAAAATATTTAAAAATAAATAAATAAATAAAATAAATTTAGAGGGACTGTTAGGAAATTACAACTAGAGAATTCCTTTTGAAAAGTATGAATAGGGCTGGAGAGAGGACCCAGGCTCAGTTCCCAGCACCCACTTGGCAGCTAATAACCATCCACACCACTAGTTCCAGGTGATCCATTGCTCTCTTCTGGCCTCCACAGGTATTACATGCAGGGGTGAACTTACATACATGCAGACAATACACCCAAACAAATAAAATAAAAAATAAACCTGAAAGAAAAATTTTAAGTATGAGAAATAGGGGCTGGAGAGGTGGTTCAGTGGGTAAAAGCATGGGCTGTTCTTACAGAGAATTCAGTTTGATTCCCAGCAGCCACATGGTGGCTAACAACCATCTACAACTCCATTTCCAGGGAATCTGATGTCCTCTTCTGACCTCTGCAGGTGTTGCCCAATGTGGGTGCACTTACATACATGCAGGCAATACACTCATACACATAAAATAAAAAATTACAAAATATTTAAAAAATAAAGTATGAGTAAACAGAAAACATTTTAAATAATATGTGAACATAAAAAATAATTTAATCTTAGTTTCTAATTGAACATTTTCTAATTATATATTTTATTACAATGACAGAATTAACTGACAGCTCTTCCTATAATGTCAGTTTCCCCTTTTATGTATCTACCAAACACTCACACACACACACACACACACAGTATCTTTACATATTTTTTTCCAGAGAAAGACCACAGAATTTCTCCATTTTAATTTAGCACAATCCTGGGATGGCTGACTTTATCTTTATAAATGTTAAAAATACAGAAAAGAGACTTTTTAAACTACTTCATAAATGATTCTATACTGAACAATTTTCTAAAAAGTAAAAATCAAAAATCCACTTCTAAATGTCTTGTCTTTCTTTCAAACCACGTAACAAAGAGTATTGCCTATTATTAATTTATTCTATTTAGAAATGAAGGGCAATCTAAACCAAACAAGAAACAACCAATCTAAAATAAATGGGAGTAGAGTAGATGTAGGAAGGCAGTCATGCATTAAGGAACTTAAGAGTGGCAATAAATGTATTCATAATTATATAGCCACATTGTAAATTTATTTTAAAATTTCTATGAAATGTATTTTCTTTAAAATATAAAATGGAATGTTGGGCTGGAGAGATGGCTCAGCAGTTAAAGCACTGGCTGCTCTTGCAGAACACTTGGTTTCAATTCCCAGCACCCACATGGTAGCTAACAACCATCCCTAACTCCAATTCCAGGGGATTCGATGCTCTCTTCTGACCTCCATGGACATTGCAGGACATGGGTGCACTTACATAAATGCAGGCAATACACTCATATGCATAATAAATAAATATTTTAAAATGGAATGCTAAGAAGTCAGCACTCTGGTAAACATAAACATCCAGAATTTTTGCAAGTTGCTTTTCAGTAGGGGCCACCCACCCACCTAACTCCATTCCCATATTTTAAAACCATACTACCCCCAAATTAAATGCTGTGGCATTCATTCTTTTTAAAAGTTGTAAATAGAATTGCAACTGTTCTCTACATTTACTCAACATATGGCTGCACACTCTATAAGGCTAATTTAAATAAAGACAATGGATGAGAAAAATACAAATATGGAAACTGTAAAAAGGACTCCAGGCCGGGCGTGGTGGCACACGCCTTTAATCCCAGCACTCAGGAGGTAGAGGCAGGCGGATCTCTATGAGTTCGAGGCCAGCCTGGTCTCCATAGCGATTCCAGGCCAGCTAGGACTACAGGGAGACCCTGACTCAAAAAGAGCAAAGAAAAAGACAAAAAGAAAAAAAAGGACTCCAAATATTAAGTGTGACATCAGCTGGAGTAAGACCACTGTATATCTACTGGCTTGTACCTCTTCAAAGAGTAAAACATAGATACTTCTTAGGCCTTCCCAGTAGTTAGCTTCCTCATTATATACCTCAAAGTCTGAGTGGGAGATTAGTGTGAACTGTAATAACTAAAAAGAACACCTTTTTAAAATGAAATCATCTGGTGCTGGCAAGCTGGCTCAGCAATTAAGAACACTGGCTACACTTCCAGAGGACCCAAATTTGGTTCCCAACACCCACATGGAGCTAACAACCATCATTAACTTCAGTTCCCTCTTCCAAAGTCCACGGGCATTGTACAACATCAGTACACTTACATACACACAAGCAAAACAGTCATATTCATAAAATAAATGATTTTGAAAAACATAAAATGAAATCATATGAGTAAATGAAGTTATCAAAGTCAAAACAACCCTTAACTGTATAAAAACACAAATGAATGCTTCACCAAAATAAAATCTTCTATTAAAAACTGTCATTTTGGGCTTGGAGAGATGTCTTAGCAGTTAAAAGTACTGGCTGCTCTTCTAGAGAACTTGGGTTTGTATACCAGCACCCAGGCATTGCACACATGCGTGGGGAAGTCACAGGCCCTAGGGAGGAACCTACAATTCTTGCTTTGCCAAATGTTCATTGTCAAACGGCCTTCTAAATATGTATGTTTATATACATAAATTTATGCTGTTCTCAACCTTGATCAGAGAAGCTTCTTTTTAATGCAGGGACTCATACTGGTCAAACAGCTGAGAATAAGTGACTGTGAGTGCTCAGCCCTAAATGTGACATCTATAACAACAACTCCCTGCCAAGGCCTAGGGAACATCACAGAAGAGTAGGTAGAGAGGATGTAAGAGGCAGAGGATGAGGAGGAATGCTGTGAAATGCTATCTTCTGCACATGGCGTGGCCAACATGAACTAACAGCAGCTGTGGTTACCCACACAAGACCTACACAAGATCAAGTCAATCAAAATTCCAGCATGAATGGGAGGGAGCTTACCAGGCACTACCCATAGCTGAGGAGCTATTGGAAGTTGATGGCTACCGGGGGGGGGGTCATTTTTTTCTGTGGGGTGTAGCCACTGATAGGTTGCTGACACTTCAGGTAATGGTACCACATCCACGAACACAAAGGCACCACTAATTAGATCCAATAGGTTATAATTTTTTTTTTTTTAATTTAGAGAGCAGTTTAAGACTATGTCCATTTAGCAAAGTAATAGTAGTAAGTTCATCCCTGGGGCCTATGAGCTTCACAGCCATGGGTTCTTGGCCAGATATATAGTACTAAGCATACGTTTCCTCCTGTGGAGCAGGCCTCAAATCAAACTGCCTTATAAATTCGTACCTCTATAAACACAGATTGGTCCAACTTTCAGACCTTATCAGAGAAGGTTATATGTACAGTGCAAGGCAGTAAATATAAAATCTTACAACTGGTCAAAGTGCAGAAAATAAGTGTCTGTGGACTGTTCAGCCATAAATGGGACATCTATATCATACCCCATCTACCTAAGGTTCAGGGACCATCACTGAAAGAGGGCAGAAAGATTACAAGAGCCAGAAGCCAGGGAGGGACAGGTTGAAACAGTGTCTTCTGGACATCACAGAACCACTGAACTCATGAATCATAGCAGCTGTAACTGCCTGCACAAGACCTACACAAGATCAAACCAGTCAACATTTCAGCATGTAGGAGTAGGAGCTCACAATGTCCCACCCCTGGCTGCAGAACTACAGGCAGTGGATGGCTGCCAGGAGAGGAAGAGTCCATTTTCTTTAGAAATGTGGCCCCTACTAGATTAATTGTGCTCCAGTAGATGGCACCACACAATAAGAGGAGGACAAATTGGATAGTATGGATTTA
>NW_008360330.1:4686706-4714454 GCF_000622305.1 Nannospalax galili | reverse complement strand
TAGAAGATAACCTGTCAGTCATAAAGGGAAAAAAAAAAGACTATCACAATGAAGATTTAGAAATATTTAAATATATCCTGGGAATATTTTTTCTTTAAATACATACTAGTTAAAGTAAATAATCAAAAAATGTCAGAAAATTGGTAAATGATGTGTTTTTGAAGAACAGGAAGGCAACTAAGTATATATATATATCAGTGCTAAAAATAATTTTATGACTAAAGATGGTATCTTCACACATGCACACAGGTCCACACACATACAAACATACATATACACAGGTACTCGCACCACACAGGCATACACCACACACACATACACCAAAAAAAAAAAAAAAGAAAAAAGAAAAAGAAAGAAAGAAAAAAGCAAGGATCCCATCTTCTATTGCTCTCACACACAATCACTACTCACTGAATAAAAGATGAAACTAAGCATAGTTTCACTGATCTTTTTGTTGTCTTAGGAAACTTAAACATAAACTGAAAGAAATAGTTTTGCAGTTAAAGGAACAAAGAACTTGAAAATTACCATGCATTTTCAAAAATTAACATCTGACTATGTTTTTTGTGAAACATTTGGTGACACATTCTAAAATTATACACAGTAAGAATCAGTAATAAGACTGGTTATAAAAGAGTTAATTCTGTATGATTTATTATCCACATCTAATGTGATCATACAGATGGACTGCTATGAGATCAAACATAGAGTTGTAAGAAAAGTCTCAAAAATACAGAGGTCAGTGTGAATTCCAAATATCCTACAGAGTCACTAGCATTCCATGCTACATTTTAGAGACTTGTCTTCCCAAATTAGCAGTGAAAATGGCTGACTATAAACTTCAGCCCTTTATAAAGAACTGTGCAGAAATAAAAAAAAAATTTTAAAAAACCTCTAGAAATTAAGTTGAAGGTATAAAATGGAAAAAAAGTTAATGGCTTATAATAATGATTGTTTCTGATATATACATACAGATATTGGGATTCTAAAGACATTTTCTTCCTGTAGCTCTGACTAGTCCCGAACTCGCGTCATAGACCAAGCTGGCCTCAATCTCACAGAAATCTGCCTGCCTCTGCCTCCTGAGTGGTGAAATTAAAGGTATGTTCCACCATGTCTGGCATATTTCTAGTATTTTTCCCCTTATGGATATATCTCTATATCTAGATCTATATATGTGCAGTATTTTGACAGACATAAAACATGTATCAGCAATTTTCTCTGGGGAGTTGGTCATAAGATCTAAAATAAGGCTAAATTTGTGTTGACTGTGATTTCATCTTTAATAAATGTGTTAAAAATAGGAGGATATTTAAGTTTAAAGTGCACAGGATTTTATAAAGCCTAGAACATCTGCAGGTGGGTGCTTGAGGAATTTCTGCCCCTTTTGCCAGCAATGGGAAGCCATCTGCTCCTGCCATGGTTCAAGCAAATCCTCTGCAGTTTCCAACAATGACAAGAAAATCTGGTTGTTTAGTTAACACTGAAAACACACTCTAAGTCCAACATGAACTGTTTTTTTTTAAATGCTCTCACACATACTTAAAGACAGTGGCCTGATTTTCTATTCTTTTCTCAGATAGCTACTTTAAAAAGAAAAATACATGCAAAGCTCTAATTTTTAAATAGCAGTTTCTATTAGATCATTGAAAAAATCTATTATTTTAATCTGTCATTTGAAAAATAAGTGTATTGCTTATATTTTAAGTCATTACTATCTTGTATAGTCCAATTATCAAAAAATAAGTACAGCAAAAAGGCCCTCCCTCCCCACCCCCTCATGCCACAGTAGGGTCTTCCCTGTAGCCACTATGTAGACTATGTAGACCAGGCTGGATCTGCCTGCCTCTGCCTCCCGAGTGCTAGGATTAAAGGTGTGTGGCACCACAAATGGCTTTGTTTCTCTAATTTAAACCTCCAGTTTCCTGGGCAAAGATAAAATCCAGTATCTTGTGTTACATAAAACACATAAATGGACTCTCATGCACACTGTACTTAACTGTGCACATTACTAAATGCCTAGAGAAACCTAAAATTGGAAAGTATCTTGCCAGACCATGTTGGAGAAAATGTCTCATTGAATCTACCAGTTAGGAAATTTCACATTTGTTTGATCACTTTAAGTAAACTAGAAATACCTTCCTCAGACTTTAGAATGAACTATAATGAAATGCTGTGAAAAATTCTTCTGCCTAAGATTTTAAAGTTTAAAATGCCTATTAACTTATTTCTTTAAATTAATTCAGCAATTCTCATTTTAGTAAATACACCAATATGGAGGTAGCTAGACTTAAGACTAAAATCTGCACAGATCTTTAATTTGTTTTAAATTCACTTATATTTATTCATTTGTGGGGGGCATTTATATGCCATATCATATGCATGTGGAGTCAGAGGACAACTTAGAGTCAGTTCTTTCTGTCTACCATGTTGGTTCTGGGATCAAACTCAGGTTGTCAGGCTTGGCAGCAAGCATCTTTAGTCACTCAGTTATCTTGCCTGCCCCCAAAATCTGCACGCAACTTTAACCACATATTAGGTGTATTAGGACCTATTGTATTTTAGTCCCATAGGAACTCAAATTAAGTTTTCACAGGAAAATTGTTGCCACATGGTAATATTACTTCAATTTTTAAAGGGTATTTACTTAAAAATCCGTTAAGCATTCCGGCTTGGTGGCACATGCCTTTAACCTCAGCACTCAGAAGGCAGAGGCAGGTATATTTCTATGATATTGAAACTCACACAGTGAGTTTCAGGCCATCTGGGGCTAAAGTTAATCCATTAAGTAATCACATTAACATTGTGTCACATCATTATTTTCACACTTTTATGATACTGAGATTGGTCACAAACACAAAACCCTTAGTATAGGGGCTCAGGAGATGGCTCAGTGAAAATCCCCAGTACTCATGCAGACCTGGGCCTTGGCTGGCTTGTGTCTGTAACCCCAGAGTTGAAGGATAGAGACGCGCACTTTTTCCAGGAACTCTGGCCAGCTAGCCTAGGCAAAACATCAAGCCTCAGGTTCAGTGAAAGATCCTGTCTCAAAAAATAAGGTGAAGAGTGAAATACACCCAATGTACTCCTCTGGCTTTTCCCCACTTGTGCATAGGCATGTGCAACCACACACACTGTGCATATACCACACACATGATATCACCATCTTTATGCTTCCAAAGTAGATAAATATAAATTAAAGTTTTAGTACAATGAACAAGGTGGTGTTTCACTTTCAAGAAATCAAATACAGATCAATTCAGCTTTGGTGAGATCAGAGAACACTTTTGAGAAAATTGGGTTTGCAGGCACCAATAAGACAGGTGAAGTAAATGGATCTGATGAACTGTGTGCCTGTGAATAATTATGGGATAAAGACAAAGATTAGAAATATACTTATCTATTTATCTACAATTAAAGCCTTCAAAGTACATCATATATTAGGTTGATATTTGCCATGATTATAAGACTAGTGAGCAAAGCAACCTTGAAAAACAGACAATAACCTCTGAATCTGCAAAATGAGTAAAGTTCAGTTTAGTTTATAATGTCCCTTCTCATTCATTCATTGAATATCAGCATTTAGGGAAATAAAGATGAATAACATATACTTCTGGTTTAATCATCATGTTCACTGGTCTATTTAACACACACATGTGTATATTAATCTTTATGTGTGTTTCTACACAAATTAAGCATATGTTCTGGAAAACTTAAAACTTCAATCTCATCAAATTGGAAAGGTGCAGACCGACATATTTTTGTATCATAAATAAGACATCTACCAAGCACAGCCCAACCCAAGAACAAGCTTTATCCATACTCAAACCAGGTAACATACATCTGCTCCTTTTAAAAATGAGGAAAAAATCCTGTACTCACAAAGGAAAATGACATAAACAAACTTACCGATAATTTGTGGCAACCATTTACACAAAGAAGGGGAAATACAGTTTTAACACATACATATTACTTACCACTGTAATTCTTGCTTAAATACTCAAAAACTAAATATATTTCTCCTGAAGATTGGCATTGTTATATTATACCTAGAATTCCTAAATTTTTTTCAATAAAAATTAGGAAGAGATTAATCTGTCTGCTGGCATAATGATTCTTTTTTATGTATATGTGTGTTTTGCTTGCATGTTTGTTAAATGCACCCATTTCATGCAATGCCTACAGAGGCCAGAAGAGAGCAATGGAGTTATAGATGGCTGTTAGCTGCCAAGTGGGTGCTGGGAACCAAACCCGGGTCCTCTGCAGACAGTGCTCTTAACTGCTGAGCCATCTTTCCAACCCCTAATTATGATTCTTTAAATGGAAGTAAGACAATTATACTTGGAGTCTTGAACTCAGAAAAGCACTAAGTTTTGCACATCCCCTAGAAAGGTCTGCTAGCCAACAATTAGCATAAGAAATCTTACCTTAGAGCTAATTTCTACCCCTATCAGTTGTTCTATCTTTCCTTTAGGTGGTTTTGTTGTTGTTTTGATTGTTTTGTTTTGTTTTTCTTTTTGAGGCAGGGTCTCCTTGTAACCCCAGTTGGCCTGGAACTCACTATATAGCCCCTGCCCCTGCCCTTGCCCCTGCCCTGCCCCTGAAGTACTTTTGATGTATACAAAAGCTGAAAAGGATTATATATGAAGAATTTCTAGCTGCATATGATGACACATGCCTATAATCCCAGTACTTAGATAATAGAGGCAATCAAGAGTCTTAACATCATTCTCAGTTACTCAGCAGGCTGAAGTTCTACCTAGTCTACATGACATCTTGTCTAAAAACAAACAAAAAGAATTCCTGTACACTACTCACTCAGAAATACAAAATATTCTATGTAACTACATATGCTTTATCATTTCTCCTTTTCACATGAAAGAATGAAAAAATAAATCATTTAAGAATAAACTTAAAAGACGTGAAAGACATGGTCAGTGAGATGGCTCAGCAGGTAAAGCCACTTGCGACAAAGCAGCCAACCTGAGCTAGATCTCTGGAACACACATTTCAGAAGAAGAGAACCGATTCCCTACAAGATGTCCTCTGACCTCCAACTGTGAACGGTGACATGCACATGCACACATGTGCACACAAAATAGTAAATGTAAAAACAAGTAATAATCTAAAGAAGCAAAAAATTGTATTCTGAAAACTGTAAAATTGTTACAAGAATTTAAAAGAATCAGGTTTTTTACTTGCCAATAACCAATAAATGAGCATTAAGAAAAGAACAGGTAGATATGTAAATCAGTTTGTTTTGAAACACTTTCCTGCATGACTGCTTTATTTATTTTCTAGGGCAGTTGAAACTCTTAGGGTGTAAGGAGACCATCTTGCTACCTGAGACAAAGTCTTGGCATTAATGTAAAATAGGATAGGCCAAGGCCACCCTTCCGTATTATGTAACTGACCCTGTCAGAAGATAGATTCATGACAGTCCAAGACATACATCATTAATGCAGATGCTATGGGGTTATCTCATGAGCAATGTTTCTTATACAAATATGAGTGAGACTAAAATATAAAAAATATAAAAATAAAACCCCAAATACCCAGTAAAGTACCAATTTTCACAATTTGAAACATCAGAGCAAGCCAGAACATCTACTCTTCTAAAATCATTTTCTAAGAACAATTTCTTAATTACTTGCTATTTATATTAAAGATGTATTTTATCTCATTGGTTCCAATGTGATTATGACTTATCTATGACTATATTTTGACAATTTACAATAATCCGAATTCATCTTAGAACTGAGACGTCACCAAAAAAAAATCATTTCTATAAAATTCTAATATATTCATGTTGCACCATGCCTGATGACTTTGATAGTTGTTAGAAGGCAGTTATGATGCAATTGATTTTTTCATAAGAGAAAATAGAGAAACCTGGAAGGCAACAACAGCAGCACCAAGAGTCGAATGAGGCCCAAGTGGGTGCTGGACCAGGCTCAGGAATGGTTGCAATTGCCAGAGAAAGAGAAAAGATAAACTGGTGGTAACAAACAACCATGCAGACTGGAGATGGAATGTTTGCTGCCCCTGGATCTAAGTGCAGGTTCAGAGAGGCTAAACGTTGGACGCAAACTTGAATGATGTAAGCGCTAATCTCGAGGCTAATGGAAGAAATATACTAGAAGGCTCTGGAGACATTTCAGAGCTGAAAGATACTCAGGTGGGCTCCAAAGATCAAAAGAATGGTCAACGATTGGGAGGTATAACTACAATGTGGGATATGTACAAAATGATACCTTCGGCATAGGTACCACATCCTGTGTACTTCTCATGACCAACTACAATAGTTTCCAATAAATGTGCCAATAAACAAATCATAGTGAGAATACCTATTTCCTCCGGAAGTAAGCAAATGTAAAATAAATGTGCCTTAGTGCTCTGGTCAACCTAATATGTAAGTCTCAAACACAGAATGAACATCCGAAAACCATATTATCCAAAGGTAAGGACATCATACAATTTACTGTTAAATGAAATGACACTGCCAAGGATCTTACCCATAATCCTATTTTTCAACCTGTCCTGCTATCCTATTTTCTTCTATATTAACTAGCATTATAATATTTATGCATTCACCTAGGCATCACTGTACCAAGACTTCAGCACTTACCTTTTCCATCGTGTTTTTAATAGAAGTTATTAGAACATTATTGGTTATTAGAATATCTAATAATGCTTTATGTCTTTAGCTTATTTTCTCCCCTCTACTCAACCAGACACATCAAGTGCCAATCATCTCAAAATCCCTCGCTTACTTTTATGTGCAAAAATTATTGAATGGTTCTAAAGTGACACCTGTCACTCATACATTCTGACAGCAAAAACCATACAACTCCCCTAATCTTACCTATAATTTATTGTTATTGCCACCAATATGCCATATCAGTACTCACATCATGCTATGTTTACTGTTTACAGCAAATCTGCTATGCCAACACAGTAGGCATTTGTATTCTAGAACAACCTGATATAACAAGAAAGGAGGAGAGATAACATGGTTATTGCTTACTTAGGGTTGACTTTTTTAAATATTTTATTTATTATTTTTATTTTATGTGTATGAGTGTTATGCCTGCATGTAAGTAAGTGCATCCGTGTCATGCAATGCCCGCAGAGGACAGAAGAGGCTCTCAGATCTCCTGGAACTGGAGTTATAGACAGTTGTTAGCTGCCATGTGGGTGCTGGGATTCGAACCTGGGTCTTCTGCAAGAACAGTCAGTGTTCTTAACTGCTGAGCCATCTCTCCAGTCCCTTAGGATTCATTCTTAAAATGTAAAAATTTAAATTCAGGAGAATTGGAGGAAACTCAAAATAGGAACTTAAATCATTATCCTTAACCACTAGATTCATGACTTTGTATTTATGTATAGTTTAACCAGCAAATGGTTAATAATTTGGTAGTTCAAATCATTTTTAATTTGCCTCAAATGCTATCATTAATTTCCAGATAGAAATTCCTGGGTTTCAAGCTTCTATCATAAGGCTATAATTATAAGCTCCCAGGTGTGCAATAAAAATTACCTGAACAGAACTCCTTAAAATCTTTACAATTAAATACTTAGTCATTATTAAACAAAGCAAGGTACACAAGGGGGAAATGACCAAACATTTTTTTCATATTAAGTTTCTAGAAACTACGACTTCAACTAGCAGATTACTAATTACTATGAAATAGAAGGGATCTTTGCTTTAAGAATTTTTATGATAATTTAGCTATCAATGTCACAGAGCCCAAGTCAATTGCTCCTTGCATAGAACCAAGGTATATAGTCTCAACAATGTCCTATACCTATAGAGCACACCCACAGTCAGTTGAAGACAGTGGTCAAGTTATTCATGAAGGTTTTAAGTAGTACTGAGAGAGAAATTGAACATATTCAGCACATTGTCTGAAGAAAAAGGAAAAAAAAACCAGATTGCCAAGAGTACAGTGTTCCAGGCAAGATCTGGCTCAAACAGCATAAATGATGTAGGAGGCTATTTTTAGAACTAAAAATTACCTAAGAAGACAGTAAAAGATTTTCTTTAAAGATTACATAAAAATTATTGTAACAGTAGGCTGTTATCACATTTTTAAAAACTTTTTTTTTTAGTTTTTAAGACCCAGCAATTATATTTATAGGGTAAAGTGTGATATTTCAGTATATGTATACAATGGATAATAATTAGGTCTTTTTAAAAAATGAGTAAGGGCTGGAGAGATGGATGGCTCAGCGGTTCAGAGCACTGGCTGAATGTGCAGAGGACCCAGGTTTAGGTCCCAGCACCCACTTGGCAGCTAATAATCAGCTGGAACTCCAGTTCCAGGGGATCCAACAACCTCTTCTGGCCTCTGTGGGTACTGCATGCACATGGTCCACTTACACACATGCAGGCAAAACATTCATACACATAAAAAAAATCATAAAAATAAATTTTAAAAATTAATAAAAAGCAGGTGAGGACAGCTCAGCAGTTAAATGTGCTTACTCTGCAAGTCTGACCTGAGTTAAATTCCAGAAACACATGAAAAAAGTTGTATGTGGTAGCACACATCTATAATCCTAGCATTCCTATGGAGAGATGGGAGGTAGAGACAGGAGAATTTGCCAGAAGTCCACAGGTCAGCTAGCCTAGAATATGCAGTGCAACAAAAACAAAAGAGATTCTTTTCTCAAAGAGGAAAGCAAGAACCAATTCCCAAAAGCTTTGTCTTACTACCATATCGTGGCATATGTACCCGCACTGACACACATACACAATAAATAAAATAGTTGGGTTTTTTTTGGGGGGGGGCAGGGGGTGGAACAGGGTCTCCCTGTAGACCTGAAGCTTGCTATGTAGACCAGGCTGACCTTGATTTCAAAGAGATCCACTTGCCTCTGTCTCCCAAGTGCTGGGATTTAAAGTGTGTGCCACCATGCCCTGCAAATAAATAAAATACTTTAAATTTTTTAAATTTTATGTGTATGAGTGTATTGCCTACATGTATGCAAGTGTACCCACACTGTACAATGCGTCAGAAGAAGAGCCTCTAGAAATGGAGTTATAGACGGTTTTTAGCCACCATGTGGGTGCTGAATTGAACCCAGGTCGTCTGAAAGAGCAGCCACTGCTCTTAACTACTGAGCCACCTCTCCAGCCCCCCCAAAAAAAATTTAATGAGTAAAATAGAGAAATGCAAGTTACACTAGTGTAGAAGCTTATGATACACTAACAACTCAACAATATATGGTAAAGGAAAAAATGGAGCAGTTTATTGATGTGAATTTTCTCCTCTTTTACCCAAGTATATAGCCTGATATCATTACTACACCAGAACATCTCATCTAATCTAATCCCATTTGTTTGCTAAAAGGAGCTCAAGTACTCATACATACATTTTAATGGTTTGTTCACATTCATTTACCCATTCAACTGCTTATATAAACTAGTATAAGATTAGAAGAGTCCAATGAAAGGTTGAAGACAATTAAAATATTCAATATTCCAAATATAGAGTTCAAAATAAAATGAGTTGTTTACCATAAGCATCTAATTTGGCAAGACAAATTTTAGAAAAGTAATTACAGCAGTAATTTGCAACATTATAAATTATCCAAGTCATATGAAATAAATAAATCAATCTTAAGATAGCTGGAAAGAGCCAAAGGCTACTCTGAAAGGAGGTATTTTATGTTATTAAGTAACTTTGGCATTCATACTAAACCTTTATATAGACAGCCCCACCTGCAGGTTAGCCTGACATACACCACGCTGAGACTAGGTCCGTGTGGGAAAGGTTACTGCCACCCATCACTGTGAAAATTAATAGCTTTATAATAGCTGGAGAAATAAGGTATGGCACTGCAATGCAATTTGCTACCAAAAAAAGCGTAGGCCAAGTCCATTCATAACATTCTCTTCCCATGACCACCTACATGCTAATTCATTATTCAAATGCCAAAGACAACAGCAGACACACATACTCAGCCAATAAGTCACCATTATAAAGGCTGCATAAACACTTCCAGCTCAATCATCTAAGCTAATAGAATGAGACAGGAACATGTTTTCCAAGTCTCTCAGCAATAAACCACTTTGAACACAACAAGATTACATACGAAATGACCCCAACTCATATTTCTGAGTATTTCGTGAAGTAATTTACATATCCCAAGTTTTCTCTAATTCTTTCAACATTAGAAAGCAAAGAATGCAATCTATCTGGAATTAGTAAACATTAAATAGCTAAATAAAGCTTATAGCAATGTACCTACCTCAAATTTGCAAAATATAAATTCAGAACTTCCATAAGTCTCTAGATCCTGTGTTAGTAAATAAGAAAGAGCATTCTTTTCTTCTCAATAGTGAAAAAGTGCAGCTTGCTTTATTCTCCAGTTTTTAAAATTCTCTGGATACAAGTACATGGCAACTGTCCAAGTTCTTTCCAGAAAGAAATATATAAAAGAGGTGCATCACATACATGCAGTGCCTGTGGAGGCCAGAAAAGGGTGGCGGATCCCTTGGAACTGGAGTTACTGATGGCTATTAGTTGCCATGTGGGTGCTGGGAACTAAACCTGGATCCTCTGCAGGAGCAGCCAGTGCTCTTAACCACTGAGTCATCTCTCCAGACCCCATAAACTGAGATTTTAAAATTATCAATTTAAAGCTGGGCATAGTGGTGCCTTTAATTCCAGCACTTTAATCCCAGAATTCAGGAGGCAGAGGCAGGTGGATCTCTGAGATCAAGGCCAGACTGATCTCACAGTGAGATCCAGGCCAGCTGGGGCTACAGAGAGACCCTGTCTCAAAACAAACCAGCAAACAAAAAGTTCACAATTTAACAAAGGAAAATCTTTTGAAACATAACTCTCTCTACCAACCAGTTACTAGGGCAATGGAAAAAAGAGAGCATATAGATGACTATTCACTAAAATTAAGAAAAAAAATCTCGGGGCTAGAGAGATGGCTCAGCAGTTAAGAGCACTGGTTGTTCTTGCAGAAGACCCAGGTTTAATTCCTAGCACCCACAAGGCAGCTAGCAACCAACTGTAACTTCAGATCCAAAGGATCCAATACCCTCTTCTGACCTACTCAGGCACTGCATGACACAGGTGCACTTACATGCATGCATGCAATACCCTCATACACATAAAATTAAACTAAATTAAAATAATTTTAAAAAGAAAAAAAATCTCTTCCCTTAGTAAAGATTATTTTTTAAAGCACTAGAAAATAAGTTCCTATGAAAAGTGGGCATATTATATATTTATGTTGCTTTAAAAGCTTTACCTTTTATGTATTCTTTAGTTTCCTAACATACTTTTAAAGGCTTTACCCCACAAGTGAGTTAAATGTCTGTTTCTTAAATTAATGATTAACTTCTTACCTGTTTCTATACCCAAGTATTTAAAACAAAAAACAAAAACCTTACTATCCATTATGGAAAACTAATTCTGGAAAATTGCTCCCTTATATTTGCTATAAAATACCTTCCATGGGGCTTTTTTAGTATGAAAATTTTTAATAGATATTTTCCCATATTAAGATCAATGGCTTAAAATACAAATGTAATATAAATGTAAGTGCATGTGTATAGCTGATGGCTATGTAATAAAAATCCCAGTGCCAAGCATAGGAAACCTCCCTTACAGTTGTTGATCAGGATAGTCCAAGAGACTTCCAGAATAACACAGGCTATTGCCACAGCCCTTGACTGCCTCCCAGAACTTGAAGGTCAGACCCTATTGCCAAAGACATGACATTCTTATATACATATATGTGTGCGCATTTATGAATATATGTATGTATATGTAACAATAATAAAAAAAGAGAACAAGAAAATGAGAGAGAGTGGGGGACAGGAGAAGTTGGTGGGATACTCGGAGGGATGGAAATTATGCAAAGACAATATTCATGTGTGAAATTCTCAAAAAATTTTTAAAAATTATATTTTCTTTAAAAATCAATGGCTTAAAACTTAAGAGCATATTCCTAATGAATCTACCTACTACATCAGATAATAATAATAAAAAGGCAGTTACCTAGAGATACAGCTAAGTGGTAGAGCACTTATCTAGCACATGTAAGTTTCTGGGTTCCATTCCTCACACCAGAGAGAGAAAGACAAAGACAATGAGACAGAGACAGACAGAGAGAAAGAAACATAGACTAGATAAAAACAGTTCTAAGTCAATTCCTATTGTGTAAATATTTAACTGGTCTCCAGCTGACAGCTCTGAAGATCACTGAATTTTTCCAGTCATCTAAAATGTATGTCTGTGGCTGCTACATACAAATCCATGAACAAGTAGACTAAAATGATTCTATTTTAGGAAAAGTTTAAAGCACATTTCTTCTTAACACTCAATAGTTATTACCCTTTATTTAACTGGTAGACATTAGTTGCTATTCTTCCAAGAGTCACATTACAAAACCATTAATAATCAATGGCCATTTAATATTTCTTCTGTCCCTACTCCCAAAAAGAGATGACAAAATCCATAAACAATCTTGAAAAGTCAAATAGCAAGTACTAATTCATTTACTCTCAAACACTTAGAGCTTACCTGCTACATGCCAAGCACAGTGGTTACTTCTAAGCAGTAAGAAATGAGCAAGAATTCTCCTTCCACAGTTTTCAACTTAGAGAAAAGGGGTTGCAAACCAGTAATACTATGATATATGGTTAAACTCAGCCCATAGATAAATTTATTGGCACCCAAAATATTTAAAAAATCAAGAGTAGTCAAAGGGCCAGGAGAAACATATGAGTGGTGTCAGAGAGTCAAGAGATGAGAAGGAGTGGTAAAAAGAATTTATGCTGAAGAGGTTAGGTAGGAGGAGGACAAAAAAGTGTACCATTGTACCTGCAACAATGAGTTCATGGGAACACTGTCAAAAGCATTTTAAAGTGTCAGACTGAGCCAGGCATGGTGGTGAACTCCTTTAGTCCCAGCACTTAGGAGGCAGAGGCAGGCCGATCTCTGTGAGTTTAAGGCCAGCCTGGTCTACATTGTGAGTTCCAGGCCAGCTGGGGCTACAAGGAGACCCTGTCTCAAAAAGATCAAAAAAAAGAAAAAAAGTGTCAGACTGGAGTTAGAAAATGTATAATAAAGAAAGAGACCACTAACCTCTTTGAACATTGTAAATGGGGCAATACCACATTACATAGGTTACTTGTTTTCTTGGGGGTGTTTGTTTGTTTTTCGATGTTACATATGGGACTGGAGAGATGCCTCAGTGGTTAAGAGCACTAGCTGCTCTGGTAGAGGATCTAGGTTTGGTTCCCAGCACTCACATTGTGGCTCACAACCATTCATAACTTCAGTTCCAGGACATTCAATGCCCTCTTCCAGCCTTCACTGGCACTGTATGATACAGGTACATTTACATACATGCAGGCAAAACATTCATACACATAAAATAAAAATAATTTTTTAAAATGTTATGTATGGCAAAGTAAATACAAAATTGACATAAAATACTCTGACTTTGTCATAGAATTTAGTAACAGCACTCTGACTTTTGTTTTTATCAGGAGACAGTAAGCTCTGAGTTTATTTCATTACCACAAAAGGTAATAGAGCATTTACACTATTTTATTAGTACTTTCACAACAAAAGAAATCAATCTAAAGGAATCAATCTTGGGGTCTAGAGAGATGGTTAAAAGCATTGGCTGCTCTTCCAGAGGACTTCGGTTCAATTCCCAGCACCCAAATGGCAGCTAAGAACTCTAGATCCAGGGGAATCCAATGCCCTCTTCTGACCTCTGCAGGCACTGCACAATACAGGTGCACTTACATACTTGTAGGCAATACACTCATACACATAAAATAAAATTAATATATTTTTAGAAATTGATCTGGGAAAGTCTAAATTTTAAAAATACAAATGAAAATTTTAGATAAAGATTGTAACACTACATATAATTTATTCGATATAGTGCCTACTCTAACAACTAACTTCTCTACAGCTTATTCCCTATCACAGGCAAATTTCTTATTTAGTAAAAATTGAAGAATATTTGTCTATAACTATACTATACTGGGAGATAGAATAAAGAATGGAATACCAGCAAAGACTTAACTTTAAAAAGTTCAAAGTACTGTTATCACTCTGGAATTTTCTATTTTAATCAGAAGCAGTGTGTACATGCATGCATGCTTGTGTGCATGTGTATTATATATGTGCACGTGGACATAAACATGTATTAGGGAAGAAACCAATTAAAAAGCCTATAGCAGGACCAGCAAGATGATTCAGTGGGTACAGGTACTTGCCACTGAGTCTGACAACCTGATTTTAATCTCTGGAATCCACACTTGTCGAAGGAGAGAAACAATTCTCACAAGTGGTCCTCTGACTTCCACACATGCACACAAGCACACACACACACACACAGAGTTAATTAATTAAACATATAAATACGTGTAAAAAAGTGAGCATTCCATTTTTCACAAATACGGTTCTCTCATGAATAAGCTCCCTTTATCTCACCAGAAAGAGAAAGAAATTTAAACAGAAAGTGTATATGACCAGAGTTAACAACAATTAACAGAGGGTATAGCAAATGTTTTCTTTACATCTATTTTCTAATACTAGCACCCCATGTCATGTATTACATATAGATCATCTCTGCTTATTAAATCTACCTTCATTTGCATACTCTACCTAGTAATATTTTTGTTATAACACTAATGAGTTTAATTTTTTTTTCAAAATGTCCAAATGGAAATTATTTGTGTGGTACATTATACTATACAATAATAAAGTTATCAGTAAAGTTATTAGTAAATCAGCTAATTTCTGCTATATTTCTAATATATATTTAGAATAGCTAACATTCATGTAACATTGACTAGATAGGAGGTACTGTATAAGTATTCTATATATTAACTGACTTGATCCACATAAGAACCCTTTTAGGTATGTACTATCATCAAATCTCTGGAGGAATGCCAGATGCTGTGATCACACCAGAAAGTATCATATCAATTAAAGATTTTCATAAAATGTCATCTATACTGTATTTAAAAAAAAAATACTTCAGAGCCCTTACACGGAGGGTGAGAGGGGAATGTGTGCACCTCAGAATCAAACAAAATAGAGCATTTCTATCCCATTTTAGAGATGAGAGACTTGAGGAACAAAGAAGTTATAAAATGCACTCACGGTTAGACTGTTCACAGATATAATCGTACCACCATCCTATTTGGAAAAAGAGACCAACACAATGATCTCTAGGATACATTACAGAGTCCATGCATAATAGAAACAGTTTCAATTCATGAAACTATCCTGAAAAAGTACTTTGCATTTAACTTTTACATTTACAATATATACATATAAGGCAAAATATGAAAGACCATTATAACAGTAATGTACAAGAGTATATGATACTATTCACTGACAATTTCAGGGAACTTGAAGAATGTTAGTTCGTGATTTTAAAATGACTATCACTTTTAATTTTCCTCTTTGCTTTCTTCTGGTGCCTGGGATCAAATCCAGGGCCTCATGCCTGCTAGGCTTGTGCTCTACCTTGAAGCTACAGATACTGCCACTTCTCCTCCTTTCAATAAATAAAGGTGACCAAAAGATCTTCAGATTCCAAACAGAGGCCCTTTTTATATAGTGAAATGAAGATATAAATCTCCATCTTCTATTCATACAATAATCTGAATTCAAATACCTAAAAATATTTAACCTTAATTTTTACTTTATCATGTATATGGGAAAGTTCTTGAAAATAGAAGTGACAGGAAATCTGTATTAGCCAGCTTTAGTAGGCATTACATAAATTATATATACTATGGATTATAGAATAATTAAGAATTATACATCATAAAGAAGTGGAAAGGAAGGATTGTCAAGAAAAGGAAAAAAGAAGGTTTCAGAGTCAGACTAAAAACTACATTCAAATCTTGACTACACATATTAAAAGACAGTGACCATGGAAAAGGTAACTGATCCCTTTAGATCCCAGTTTCTACAGAATACCACCTGCAATATAAAAATGTTTGTAAGGATTAAGCAAAATAATTAGTACCTAATACACTATCTACCACACAAATCTTCATTAAATGTTACTCATCTTCATCCTCTTCCTTCTGTATAACTAACACAAGGTAGGAAACATGCCTGGTACCTCCCCTTAGTGTTTCTAGAAACTCAGAAGGGAGAAGAGTAAGATCATCTGTTTCCACAACACCTTTGGCAATACAGAACACCTTCTCTCTGGTCACCCTTAATAGGTTAAGAGCAATCTCTATCAATTATGGAGCAGAAACAGTGAATTAAAAACACCTCTTTACACATACATACAGAGACAGAGACAGACAGACAAGAGAGAGAGAGAGAGAGAGAGAGAGAGAGAGAGAGAGAGAGAAATAAGCATTAGTACAATTTAACCAAATCATCAAAATTATATTGTGATGAGTATTTGTTCACAAACATATTTCATGAAATTCCTTTTTGTTTTTTGGTGACAACTTGAAAGCATCAAGGAGCATCTAATGCTGACTTTCTTCCTAAAAGCACTGACAAGATTTTTTCATTCTGTGAAATTAAATCTCAAGCTTTCAAAAAGGCATCTAAGTTAACAGAGGCTAATAAATTAGCCTCTAATATTATGTTCTACTTTATACCCCAGATGCCAGACATAGACAACAGAATCCTGTTATCATACATAGAAAAATGGGGGATGGGAGGCTATCTATTCCAGAAAATCTGCTAAGCCAACAGTAAAAACTGTGCAACAGAGGAAAATGGCAGAGCTCACTTAATCCCCAGCTTCCTTAAAAATGTAGCAATTAAAGAAGGAAGACAGGACAAAAAAATGGCTTCAATTCTAGGAGCAGAACAAAACAGAGAAGACTCTTAGTTCCTGCAGTGACTCTAAAAGTCCTCTTTGAGAAAAGATCACAACAAAATATTGATCTCCTCTACAAAGTTTATTCCCTAGTTTTGGGGTGCAGGTAGGTGTTCTTAAATTTTAGTATTAAATGTTAAATTCTTAGATTCTAGGTATTAAGAGGAAAACCCCTTTACTAGAGCTAACTTGTTCTTTGAAATGTTATGAAATCAAGGGTTTCACACTTGAAAATTAAACTCTCTAATCAGTCTCACCACGCTCAGAATTAAATACAAACAAATGCTTACAATAACCCCCATTTCAGGATAGAAGGCCCCTTTTCTGATCAGTTCTTCAAACTGCCAAGCTTCTCTTTACCTAGATTTCTGCTGCAAAACATTTATGTTCCCTAGTCAGGGAGGAGCTTTAGGTTTCAGTTTAAATATATCTGAACTAGGAACATATTTAAAGGCTGTTTCATCTTTTCGTTCTTTGAGAGAAAGGAATAAAATGAAGTTGCGATTTAATAAGAAGCCAACAGGATTGCTCAGCAGGAAAGGCACTTTACCATCAAGCCTGACAAACAATTCAATCCCTGGGACCCACATGTTAGAAGGAAAGAACTGATTTCTGCAAGTTGTCTTCTGACCTCCAAATATGTACCATGGCACAAATGGGCCCTTGCACATACACAGACACATAAATAAATGAATAAATATATGTAATTTTTAAAAGATTTAATAATTACCAAGCACTGATCAACCATTCACATTATTTCATTTAATCTTCATCATAAACCTCAGACATAAGCACTATTCTTACAGGCTGGTCAATATGGTGAATTCCAGGCCAGCCAGGGCTACATAGTGAAACTCTGTCTCAAAAAAGAAAGAAAAAAAAAGAAAAAAAAAAAAAAGATTAAGCCAAAATTTGTATAATTCTAATTCTAAATCTACAATCTTTCTAATATATTATATTGCCTTTCTGTTTAAAAGCAAACTGTCCTAACAAAACTTTTATTTGCTAATCTACTTCCTTTATATTAACAATTAGCTAACTAAGAATCAAGCTACATGAAAGGAACAACGACAATGTTCAGAGTCGAGAAGATATACTGAAAATACTATTTCTCTCCTATACTTTACATGTACCCACATGTGTGTTCATGTGCACATGCGTGTGTGTGTGTGTGTGCACGTGTGCACACAAGCACACGTGCGCATGTGAAGGCTGCAGGTTGATTTTGGGCGTCTTCTTCAATAGTTTTTGAAACAGTCTCTCACTGAACCTGGAACTCACCAATTCAGCTAGGCTGACTGCCCACACAGCTCTAGGAGTTCACCTGTCTCCACCTCCCCAGGGCTGGTACTGCACCATCACACCCAGATTTTTATGTGGTGCTAAGGCTCCAAACTCAGGTCCTCAGACTTACACAGCAATCACTACCAAATGAGCCATCTCCCCAATATTTAATATATATGGTAGCTATGTTATAGAATTCTTGAATTTATCCCAAGGAATTCAATTAATGCTTGGGAATGGCTAGTTTGGGGTTTGCTTTGCTTTGTTTTTAATGAAAAGACAAGATTTTGCAACATTCTACAGTTTAATAAACTGGCACAATATTTAGGCTAAATTAATTTGAAAATGTAATTCATAAGTATTCTGGAAATATATTTTATCTTATATTCTTATTTACAAACATGTCTAACTTTTTGAGCTCTATATAAAATTCTAAAGGGCAGATTCTTTAGCCTCAATATATCTATAGCAATTTGCATATGGAAGGCACACATACACTTTTAAACGCCAATTATTAACAAATTAATCAATTTTCTTTTATATGCCCCATTTTAGTTTTAAAATATGTCTACGAATTATTTAGCATTCTCCCCATTAAAATATGAAGCCTAGCTCAGTGGTAGAATACTAACTTAGCATGTTCAAGACACTGGGTTCAACTTTCATACAACAAAAAAGAAAGAAAAACACTTAAACTTCCCTTTCTTGAAGAGAGTCAGCTTAGAGAGTTCTAATGAAAAAAACTGCAGAAGTAACAGTATATGATTTCTAAGACTAGATCATAGGAAGCAACATAGCTTCCCTTGCTCCATTTTAGGTTGGGTGTTTGTTTGTTCAATCCATCACTCCAGTGGATACTAGCAGCTATGCCCTGAAATTACTCAAACAGCTCTATAAAGACAGCTCTATGACTAGGAACTTGAGGCCTCCAGGCAGTAGCCAAGGAAGCAGTCTGCTAGTAACAGTGAGTGAGCATCCTCTCACTTAAACAAACCTTCAAGATGATTGATAACCTCTTGACTACAATATTAGGGGAGACCTTGAGTCAGAACAACCATGTTAACTAGCTTCTAAATTTCTTACTCTTATAAAACTACTATGAAATAATAAATGTTCACTGATGTAAGCAGTTACATTCCAAGGTAGTTTGTGAAATAGTGACAAAAAAATCAGAGAACCAGGGCTGGAGAAATGGCTCAGCGGTTAAGAACACTGGTTGTTCTTGCAGGAGACCCGGGTTCAAATCCCAGCACCCACATGGCAGCTAACAACTGTCCATAACTCCAGTCCCAGGGGATCTGACAGCTTCTTCTGACCTCCGCGGGCATTGCACGTCATAGCTGCACTTAGCTACACACAGGCAATACACGCATACACATAAAATAAAAATGAATAAAAATTTTTTTAAGTTTAAAAAAAAAAAAGAAATCAGAGAATGATTGAAATATTACAGTTCTCACATTGATTCCACTTCAAGCATTTTCCTTTTTCAATATTCAGAATCCCAGAAAGCAATATAGCTATTTACATAGAAAGGTCCCCACACACAATCCTGTTGTACCCATCCCAGATTTGACAGTCACCAATAAAGAACACAATTTGCTGGAAAGTAATGAATTGTCTTTGAGACACTGAGTACAGTGGGAGAGAGGAGAAGCTCTGACAGAATTAGATAGCACACAAGCTGGCCCAAGATTTACTACTGGAATGACTTAAATTTAAACCTCAAAGGGAGTCCCCTAGTCTCTATTTTATACATGTTCTATAAAAAAGGGTTTCATTAGGAGCACAGCAAGATCAGAATTTTTTTATGGAAACTGTAATAACTTCAAGTGTCCATAAGATTTACTAAATATCTTATAAAATGTACAGGATGAATTTTCTAAATTTTGTTACAGTAAGTAACAAAGCAATTTAAATTATTAATTATTCTACCAAATAACATTCCACCCCAACTGCAATTTAAAAACAAAGAGAGAATTTGATGTTTTCTGGCAGTAGTTAAGATTAAGAAAAATAAATAAACTCCTTACATATGTACTATGTTTACATATGTACTGCTATTCATAAAGTTGTCAAGTTTACTTGTAGCTGACATAATATTGGTCAAGTGATCATGGACGGGAGATAAAGGGCCTTTTGTCATGAAATGGTACTATTTAGAACACATATACACAGAGAGAGAGGGGGGAGAAGAAGAGAAGAGAGAAGAAAATAGAAGGGTAAGAAACAAAATACAGATTTCTAATAGACAAACTACCTCCCACCCCCACCCCCCATAGAAAAGCAGACATTTTTCAGTGAGGAGGGTACGGCATGGCCACTGGTATAGGGACCACTGTTACAGAGATTTGTGGAGGGGGAAATAGACTAGACTCAACTCTCAAACTGTACTCTCAATTTATTGACTTCACTTGCCTGCCTCAATCAAAGTCTTCTAAAAGCATTATTTAAATTTCTGAATTGCAAAATTAATAAAAGCAACCAAAAAATATATACAAAAAATACAGCATACTTTGTCTACATCTCAAGAAAAATCCGTCTTGCTATTCAAATTCTATCCTGAAGTAAACACTTGAAGAGATTTCTTTAACATTAAACAGGTATTTATCATTCGAACAAAACACAAAACTAAGGATCATTCATCACTTATTTTCCTGGGGTACTACTTCTATAGTACTAAATTCTTATTTTTTTCTTTTAAAGGGATTTATTTACAGTGGTGGAAATAAAATGCAAAACAAAAACCCCAGAACACAAAGACATTCTTTCTCACATCTAGACTCCAGCTCCCTTTGCCAATGCTAATGGTCAAAAGCTTCTTGTATGCCCATCAGGTAGAAATTATTTACTTTTCACATGCTTTTACTCTTTCCTTCATACATTATTTATATCCCAGAAAGCAGCTTACACACACAGTATTAGAAGATATAGGCTGATTAAATTTAATGATGACCACAAAGTAACTGTTGTTCATTAAATCTTAATGTTTTGTTTACATATATGTCACATGTTGAAATTAATAAATCCAAACAAATGTCAATAAGACAACTGGATTTTTAATCAAACTATAAGTTTTAATACAATAATGTATTAATTACTTAATTAAGGATTACTTAATCCTTAAGAAGCACCTTACAGTGCCCTATATGTCTACATAGAGTAACATTTTACATATCTAAAAGTAAATTACCTGGCAGTTTATGTTTTACTCATTCATGGCTTGGATTAGACATTACACTAAGAAGCCTGTTTTGTATGATTGTCAAGCCTACATAAAAGCTCAGCAAGAAATAAGGGATAAAAATAAGTATGTGACATTGAAAAGTCAACTTTTTTCAAACACTTGACAATGAGCATAGAAAGATTACAAATGCAGCCGTAAAGATTCAAAACAGAACAGTTAAATCAGAAATTTTACCTGGTTGAACAGTTTCACCATGTCAAAAATTACTGAGGACATTCTAGGAGTAGGTAATTGCTAATTTTTATAGAGATGCTGAGAAAATGCAACAGCATATTTAGTAGTTCAGGTTCTGTGGTCAGACCATTAGCATTCTGCCATAATTCATGTAGGAAATAAAATAATTTTCCTTCTTTGGTCATTAGTTACCTACTCCTCAGCGTAAAAATAATATTACCTGGGGCTAGGGAGATGGCCAGTTGTTAAAGTGCCTGCAGCACAAGGATACATCCCTAGAACCTATATAAAAGCTGGTCACAGCAGTGCACATCAGTAAACCTAGTCCTGAGGGGCAGAGACAGGAGGATCACCGAAGCTCAGTGATCATCAAGCCTAACTAAATTGATGAACTTGACTTCAATGAGACCTTGTCTCAAAAAAAATAGGGTGGAAAGTGGTCAAGGAAGACATCTTAAGTTGGTCTCTGGCCTCCACACACAGGTACACAGGTGCACATGCACACACACGCACACACACGAACAGGTACACACACCATACACAGCAATTTTTTAACTTTTTAGTTATAAAAATAAAATAATACCTAACTTGTGGGTAATGGGGAAATAAATAAGAGAATTTATATAAAGTGTTCACTTTACTGCCAAATTTTTAGAAAAATCACCACCCCTGTGCCCTAAGATTTTTTTTTTAAATTACATCTCATTTATTGATTTTGTGGGGGTGGTGTGAGGGTGCAATGTTGTGGACATGTGTAGAGGTCAGAGAACAACCAGCAGAAGTCAGTTCTCTGCTTCCACCATGTGGGTACTGGGGATCCAACTCATGTCATCAGGTATGGCAGCAGGTGCCTTTACTAGAGCCACCTCATCAACATGTTTTGGGAGTATATTTTCTATGAAGACAAAGAGATACTTTATTCCTATTTAAGAGACATGCCAATAAAAGATCATGTTTCAATGCATTTATATTCTAATTATCTGTGTTTGAAAGATGAATTTATTTCATAAGCTAATACCACCAGGCTACAAACATCATGTTTTGTATTGGAAGGGAGGGAGAGAAAGAAAAGGTCAGAAGACTAAAATTAGTATGTCTGCTCAATAAGATAGAAGGGAAAAGACTCATCTGTTTATTCTATTTCCCCTCTAAAATTAGTATCAAAGACTATTATTAAATCAAATATATTGCATATAATACATGGCGTCTTTATATTTCCCTTATTAAAACTATTCCAGTCCCTCAGACTGTGGTCAAAGATGATACTAAAGACATGGCTTATATGAAATATACAGAAAATAGAAAAACAAATTCTTTCCCTCACAGAGGTGATGTAGGTGAAGTGACATATTATTTTTTAAAAGTGTATTTCAGGGACTGAAGAGATGGCTCAGCAGTTAAGAGCACTGACTGCTCTTGCAGAGGACCCGGGTTTGATTCCCAGCACCCACATGATGGCTATGAACTGTCCGTCCTTAACTCCAATTCCAGGGGAATCTGAAGCCCTCTTCTGACCTCTGCGGGATTGCACGACAGGGGTGCACTCACATACATGCAGGAAATACACTCATACACGTAAAATAAAAATAATAGGGCCAGACGTTGTGGCGCACGCCTTTAATCCCGGCACTCGGGGGGCAGAAGCAGGCAGATCTCTGTGAGTTCGAGGCCAGCCTGGCCTCCATAGTGAATCCAGGCCAGCTAGGGTTACAGGGAGACTCTGTCTCAAAAAGACCAAAATATTAATTAATTAATTAATTAATTAATTAATTAATTAAAACTATTTTTAAAGGTGGATTTCAGGAGCGGGAGAGATAGCTCAGCAGTTAAGAGCATTGGCTGCTCTTGAGGAGGACCCAGGTTCAGTTTTCAGCACCCACATGGTGGCTCACAACCATCTATAACTCCAGTTCCAGGGGACATAATGACCTCTTCTGGCCTTCTCAAGCATCACATGCATGGATGCACTTGCATACATACAGGCAAAATATTCATACACATTAAATAAAAATAAGTTAAAAAACTATTTTTAAAAAGTGGTATTTCAACTGTAAAAATAATAGTTACCCAGAAGAATATTTAAGAGCAAGTCAGCATAAAAAAGAAACTCATCTCAGCACTTTTCTTCCAGCCTTCATCTTCTGAAATTTGTATGACTTGCGAATTATCAATCATATATTATTCTCCTTATATTGACATTTAGGTAGAATTGATCACAGGCCTGAAATGGTAACAGAATAAATGTTGGCTTTTGAAATAAATCAAGTTTACTTTAAATGTATCATACTTGCTTTACAATTTGGAAAAGATATTTTACATTTGAATGGAAGACTTTATAACTATGCAAAAGTGTGTTTATTACAAAATAGGAAATGCCATAACACTAATATTGTTAATTCTAATATATGATCTTGCTAATAAGTCTTAATGTTCTTATCTTCTAATTTATTGTGTTGGTATCAAAAGTGGAAGCATGCTTCAATGTGCATATATGTACCAAACATCCACCAACAGTATCATATAAATAGCCAATTGTTTTTAGAACAGGTAACAAGACAACTAAATGAGGAAAGGCTTAGTCTTTTTACAAATGAATCTAGAATAATCAGATATCCACATATTTTCAAAATTAATTTACAGCCTCTCACTTCATATAATACTAAAAATAATGAAAAATGGATCACAGATTTAAGTTTAAAAGTTAATACTACAGGGGCTGGAGAGACGGCTCAGTGGTTAAGAGCACTGACTGTTCTTGCAGAGGACCCGGGTTTGATTCCCAGCACCCACATGGAGGCTATGAACCGTCCTTAACTCCAGTTCCAGGGGAATCCAAAGCCCTCTTCTGACCTCTGCAGGACTGCATGACATGGGTGCACTCACACACGTAGGCAATATACTCATACACATAAAATAAAAATAGTAAAATTTTTTAAATAAAAGCTACTACAAAACCTCTAAATATCATTTAAAAATCTTAATGACCTTAGGTTAGGCAAAGAATTCTTAGTTATAATACTAAAAACATGATTCATAAATGAAAAATAAATAACAAACTGGACTTCAAAATCTAAAACTTTGCACTTCAAGACTTCAACAGGGCCAGCAAAATAGCTTGGCAGGTAAAGTCTTGCTGCCAAGCCTGACAACCTAAGTTCAGTTCTTGGGACCCACATAATAGGAAGAGAGAAATGACTCCTAAAAGCTATCCTCTGACAGCTACACTTGTGCTATGACACGTATGTGTCTTCACTCACATACATACATCACACAAACACAAACATACTGAAAAAAAAATGTAACAAGAGTTCAACAAATAAAGACAAACCATAGACTGAGAGAAAAATAGATTTAAATCATGTATTTTATGATACTATATTCAAATATACAATGAATTGATACTACAAAATTAAAAGGCAACACAATTTTAAAATAGGCAAAATACATAAATTGACATTTCACCAAAGATATGTGTAAAAAGCTCATAAAATGGCGCTCAACATCATTACTAAGTAGTAAAATGCAAACCAAAAGTAGCATAAGATGCCACTTTACATCTACTAGGAGGACTACTTTTTTAAAAAGGTAGTGGGTAGAGAGTAGTCTAAGATGTCTGAGGCCATGGGTTCAGTATTCAGCACAGAAAGGAAAGGGGAAGAAAGAAAACAAGGAAGAAAGGGGAGAATAGGGGAAAGGCAGAGAGAGAAGGAGGGAAGGAGGGAAGAAAAAGCGGTGACACAATGGACAGGTGAGTAGAGATGGCAAAGTGGAAGAGAGAGAGCAGAAGGGAAGAAAAGAACCCTTGAGGAGGATATGGAGTATCTCCAGCTCTCACATAATGCTTGTGTTAAGACAGACTGGTGTAGGTTCTGTAGGAAACATTTCAGCATTTCCTCAAAAAGTAAAATGTATCATTACTATATCAGTTATTTTGCTCCACACTGTGACAAAATACCTGACAGAAGCAACTTAAGGGATGAACAGTTTATGTTGGTTCACGGTTTAAGGATATGAAGTCCATCTATAGCATGGCCTGCTCATATCCTGGCAGATCAAGCAGCAGACAGCAAGACCAGAAGCACAGCTGTACTAAAACCTTTAAGGCAGTACCTAGTGTTCTACATCTCAAAGACACCACAACATCCCAAAATGGTGTCACCAGCTGGAGACCACATTTTCAAACGAATGAGCTTGTGGGAGACCCTTCAAACCATAGCATTCAACCCCCAGGCATCCTTAGGATCATGATCATCACATAATAGAAACTGCAATTAGCCCAACTTTAAGAGTTTTCATTAATCGTAAGAGTATCAACACTAGGGAGTGGAGGAGGCTGGAGAGATGGCTCTGCGGGTAAGTGTGCATGCTGCACCAAGAAAGAGGACCTGACCCAGCACCCACATAAAAAGCCAGGCACAGCTGCCTATAACCCCCCAGTGCTATTGGGGGTAGAGACAGTGAATCACTGGAGCTTACTGGTCACCAGCCTATCTCCAGGTTCAGTAAGAGACCTTGTCCCAAAGGAATAAAGTAGACAGTGATAGAGAACACCCAATATTCTCTTCTGTCCTCTGTGAATATGAATGTAGGCACATGCACCCACATACATATGTACATATACCACACTCTCTTTTGTGTGCGCGCACACACACACACACACAAACACACGAGGTTCAACATTGTTCAAAAGTACAAAGTCTATTCTAAAACTCAAAGCAATCTCTTATTAATTAGTGAGCCCTTGTAACATAAAAAAACAAGATGCATACTTTCAATTTCCAACGGCACAGAGCAAAGATTCTCATTCTAAAAGGGAAGAATAAGAGCATAGCAAGGAAAGAATGGACCAAAAAAGACTCACAGGAAGTCAAAACCAAACCCTTTGGCTCCATGTCCATAGAATCTGGGGCTCATGGTGGCACTACATGGGCTTCGATGGGCTTGGTATACCACCCCTCCAGTCCTGATACCAATGGCACACACTGCATCTCTCTAGTGTTGGCTCCACTGGGTACCTGCAGTTTTTCTCCACAGACATTCCACAGTCCTGGTACCTACAAACTCAGAGGGGTTCCACTGCCACAACTTCACAGCTTTATGCAATGGACATTCAGAACCTCTTTACAGGGACTCCAACTCTGCCACACTGCCTGATCTCAATATTAGGTTCCAAATCATAAAACAATTATATTGATTCTCTTCTCTCTGTACTGTTACCAATTTAAGATACTCTGTAACTCATTTAATGTTCACAACAAGCTAACAAATAAATTTATATTATCTCCAGGTCACAGATAGGAAACTAAGACACAGGGAGATGCAGTAACTTATTAGATACTAAACTCTAGGACTTGTAAGCTCCAGTTTATCTAACTTCAAAATACCAAAACTGACAGGAACCTTCATTTATTTGCAAAAAAGCAACAAGCATTTTTCTATATTAATGATTTTAGTCTGAAGTATTCAAAGGCAAGAAATGTTTTACATGTTGAAGAGACAGTTTGGTAGTGTTTGTACAAAAAACACTTCATTGACCTCAGAAGACCTGGATTGATAAAACCTAAAACCTATGTGAAAATGAGGGAAATGAATTAAGGTATTTCTAAAGGCCCTTCTAATTCTGTTCCAGAAAATGCAGTCTTCCACCGAAAATTAAGACATTTACACCATTGGTTTCCTATGGCTTTGGTAATTTAGCCACTACAATAATCATTTGCTTTCTCATAATTTTTATGTCTGTTAATAGATGGGCTAGAAGCAATTGTTCTCTAGCTTGCCCTTTTGTTCCACTATTCTTAAGAAACAAAGAAAAATGAAAGAATTCAACTACTGATATCTACGTAAGTCTCGTCAAAGACTGAGGGGCAATGCGTCCATGGGTATGAAGTATATACAGATGGAAAGTTCAAATTCCAGAATAAGTATAGAAGAAACAAAAAAAATATACTAAAGACCTTTTAAAGATTGCCAGTACAAGAATATGTCTCCACACTAAAAACAACAAGACTATAAAACTAAACTATTTCTTTTTTAATACTTGAATTCAATTTATTGAGTAAAAGTCATTTAAATATAAAGTTCTAAAAATCATGTACTCTTTTCAAATAATCTACCCCTGAATTTTTAAAAATCAGAAAAAGCGGCTGGGCATGGTGGCGCACGCCTTTAATCCCAGGACTCGGGAGG
>NW_008360330.1:4679639-4685519 GCF_000622305.1 Nannospalax galili | reverse complement strand
ATCCACAAAAAATTTATAGGATCTAGTTTTCTTTAAAGTTCAAAGACTGGTAAGACTTCTCATAAAGAAAAAACCAGAATATCTCCAAATAATTTACAGCTAATCACAAAAAAAAACAAAAAAAAAAAAAAAAAAAAAATCAGAAAAAGCACTACCAATGACACAGGAATACTGTATCATGACCTCTTTCTATTAACTACAAGGAAGAGCTTTTGTTATTCTCACAGAGAAATTTTTGATCACTTCCTTGTTCTTTTAAATGCTTCCATTTCAGAACATAAAACATCTTCCTGTGGCCTAACAGCAACTATTTGAGGCAAAATTACTTTAAAGATTTCTGATAAGCCTATCTTCAAACCACTACACTATTTCAAAGCCTACACACTCTATGAATATTAAAACATCATTATAGGTTGAGTTTGATTAGACCTGTAACTTTAGGTCACATCTGACTGAGGCCAAGAAGCTATAAAATGAAGGACCAAAGAATTAGGCTGTGACTCTGCTGTCAGAAAGGGTGATCTGTTGGTGCAGCTGCTTGCCTCTCTTGTGCTAAAATTCAGGCTTCCCGACTCTGAGTCAGTTTGACTCAGGGTAGTCATGAGGCTGCACACCGGACATGATAGCATGATGGGTAATGAATGACACACCCTGTTTCTGAGCAGAAACTTGAAGAATTCAGTCTTTATAAAAGTCATTTATAGGAACTGAATGAATGTTAACTGTTCTCTTTTTCTCTTTCTTCTCCCTACCATCTCCCATAATTTATGAATGACTTTCAAAGGATAAGTAGAAATTTCTTACAAAGTCAAGAAATCATAAAATGTATTCTTTCTTAAAACTTTTTTATTTAAATAGAATACAAAAAATAGAGAGAATGATAATAAAATATTCAACATAACTACATATACATGGCTAAAGTGAGTTGGATTTTTTGTTTTTTTTTGTTTTTTAACACCCTGTGGTGAAGTTTTCAATTAACATTCTTTTCAGTGGAAACAGAGAACATGAAAAGCAACCTCCAGCCACATTCAGCTGCTCTGCTCAGTTTCAGGGTACTCCCTTGCCTAAGTGTTAAGGTGGAGCAGGTTACTTCCCTTCTTCAATTGACTTATTCCACTGCCTCTTGATGTCACCCATGCACTTTACCATTTTGTGTGGAAGAAAACTTTTTTTGAACATCTTCATATTCTATCTTGCACTCTTTTTGAGCCCAGCCCAGATACCACCAATTCCATGCGTGCTCAGTTTCAGGGTACTCCCTTGCCTAAGTGTTAAGGTGGAGCAGGTTACTTCCCTTCTTCAATTGACTTATTCCACTGCCTCTTGATGTCACCCATGCACTTTACCATTTTGTGTGGAAGAAAACTTTTTTTGAACATCTTCATATTCTATCTTGCACTCTTTTTGAGCCCAGCCCAGATACCACCAATTCCATGCGCATGTTCTTTAAAAATAAATGGTGTGTGTGTATATCACACAGAACATCCAAACTATCTCATTCAACTATACACTTCCCAGATAGCACCCTCCCATACCCTCCCTCCCCCTACTAAAGCCCTTATACTCTGATATCCCTGCTACTGTCTGCTGTGTTCTCAGCAACCCCGGCCATTCCCCATTACTTACCCTTCTAGAGGTTTGCCCTTCTGGTGAATCTAGTCAGCCTATCTAGAGGTCTTTCTTTTAGGAGGGTCAGCTGTTCCTCATCTAGCAGCAATCAGTTGTCAATATTCCTTTAGATAAGATTGGGGTCTGCTGTTCATTTTCCCAGTTCTATGCTGGGTTACTATCTGGGAGTCTCTTGGGTCACCCTGGCTAACAACTCTAAAGAAGGTATCTCCTATCTGGCATTGTTTCTTGTTGTGTAGCCTTTAGCTATGCATATAGACTCCTAAAAAATTATACTGGCCCCTTTAATCTTTGGTTATATGTTCCTTTTGGGTGTTTAAGGCTATACAGTTGGCCCAGATAAACCAATTTATTTTTACTCTTAAGGCCATTTGAGGATCTGTTCCTCAGGGAACACATGGGCTTGGGAGGAGCCCCTGGCTCCTTTGTTTTACCAGTTCCACCTATGTGAAGATAAGTCAAAGGTCCTGCTTGACCATGGCTGGCTTCACTTGGAAGCGTGGAGGAAATGTTTCCTCGGTGTTGACCCTCCTCTTTGTAGACTGGACACTAGTTCAAGTCCATTTCGTGGGGTCTCCACAGCCTCCTTGATCAAGAGGACAGGTGACTTATTATAGCTACAGGACATTCTGAGAGATGCTCATAGTCCCCTGGAACTAGTCCACCTAGGAGGGCAAGGAGCAAAAACTGTCCTTTATGTCCCTCTGACCAAATTAGTATAGGCCTCAAAGTATATCTGTTATACATCCAAGAAGGTTAGTTCCACCAGTCTGGTACTTTTAATTACCATGTGCCGTGTAGATAAAGCTTGAGCAAAGACCAACTGTTCTCAGATAAACCTTTCCTAGACATATATTTCTTGATCTGGTATGTATAATTTGTCAGTAGGTTGTTGGACTAATATAGTTCCCTCTGGTTTTTAAAACTAGCTAGGCATTGTTTATGTCTCACATTGTCTCACCCCTCCATCATGGTTTTCCCACTTAAGGTGCCACCATGTCCCCCCATTTCTCCCTTACTAATACCCTTCTCCTATGGCCCTATCTCTCTTGAGCTCCTTCTTTCCCTTTAACCCCTAGGTTCCTTGTATTCCCTCCCCTCCCTGCTCCCTTAAACTAACCCAATTTTTATCCATATCTCCCTTATTATCACCTGTTTCCTACTGTTCTTCTCTATATTTTGTCTTTAAATGAAAGGAACTCTATAAAAATGAAGCATTCCTAATTACTTATAAGACAAATGTAAAGTTTTCTGTTTAAACTAACATGTTAAAATATCATAAAATGCTTAAGCAGTATGGATAGAGTTGAGTTGTCTCAGAAATTAAACCTGGTAAGATGCTAGCCTGGGTCTACATAGCGAGTTGCAGGTCAGCTGGTGCACTGGTAGACCTTGTCTCAAAAACAAAAAGAGAATGAAAAGCTGCATAACAGAAATGCAAGTAAAATTTAACAGAAGTTAAGACAAGGGCACAGTTCTTTTAGCCATGGAGGAAAACAAGCAAAAGGATGTCAAGAAAAACTTCAAGCATAGCATGTGCTTAGAGTGTGTGAGGCTATCCCCTGCATCACAGATTCAGTCCCCAGTACCAATAGAAAAAGACTTCAAAAAAAAGACCTTATTTGTCCTAGGTCATAATGGCTGAAAATACATTTCCATGAAGCTCTGCATCAGTAAACAGTACGAACAACCCTCTAAACATTCACTACTAAACCAGAAGTTACACTTGAGAAATCTCCCCTATATCACCTCCTATCTCCTGACCCCTATCCATTTCTTTACCAAATCTTAACTAATGTTAATCTTCAAAATATTTCTCAAATTTGCTTATATCTCTTTTCATTATCTCCTTGGCCCAAATTACCATTATCTCTTATGCAAATAGCCTTCTGATTGGTCTCCCAGCACATGGATCAATCCACATTGCATCCAGAGTGATCTTTTCAGTGGCAAAGATATCACCATCACCTTTCAGATCCAAATCTTTGACAGAGGTATTCTCTACCTTTGCCTTATACCACTGTGCCTACCAACATCTACCAACATCTGTGTTCTACTCCAGTCTTTAAGACAATCTTTTCACATTGTCATGCTCACTAACCAGGACCTCTTACAGGTTATCCTTTCAACCTGTAACCCACTCCCAACCCACACCTAATCTCCTTTACCTGTTCAACCTTCAGGACTCAGTGATGTCACTTTCTTAAGGTCTTTTAATGTCTCACAGTAAAATTGGATCATTTATTTATGTATTCTTAAAGTACTACAGTCCTTCATTTAAAGTGTTTATTAAAATTGCAATTTTATATTTATTTTCTGCTTATTTAATTGTAATTACCTCACTAATCAAAAGCATCATTATCAGAACCAGGCCCATAAATAATTTCATTTTAGAGCAGACCTACCGATATACATATTTGTATCTAAGATTTTCCTTTCTATGAAAAAAGGAAGTTATAGTAAACTAACAAATACAGGCATGAATCAATGCCCTGCCTACAGCACAACAAATACCTTATGGGTCACAATGCATTTCCCCTACAGCACCCCCCCAACCCTTAACGCCTATACTATTTTTTAGAAAAATCCTTTTCTAGCCCAATAGTAATTCGGTGGTGACTAGGCTTCTTCCATTGTTGATTGTAAGCTTTACTGCATTGTGGTCTGATAGAATGCATGGAATTAATTCAACCTTTTTGTATTTTTTGAGGTTTGTTTTGTGCCCCAGTATATGGTCGATTTTGGAGAAGGTTCTACGGGGTGCTGAGTAGAAAGTATGCCTTTAGTGCTTGGGTGGAATACTCGGTAGACGTCTGTTAGGTCCATTTGATATATGGTATTGTTTAATTAAGATGTCTCTCTGTTAACTCTCTGCCCTGTTGACCTATCTAATGGAGACAGTGGGGTATTGAAGTCCCCTACTATTAATGAGTTGGGATTAATCTGGGTCTTAAAGTCCTGTAGTACTGTTTTTATGAAGTTGGGTGCACCAGAGTTTGGTGAACATATGTTCATGATTGTAATATCTTCTTGGTTTATTGTTCCTTTGATCAGAATGAAGTGGCCCTCTTTATCTCTTCTGATTAGTTTTAAAGTCTATTTTGTCAGATGGTAGAAATGCAATGCCTCCTTTTTCTTAGTTCCATTTGCTTGGTATATTTTTTTCTATCCTTTCACCTTAAGGTAATGCCTGTCCTTGAAAGTGAGATGAGTCTCTTGCAGACAACAAAACGATGGGCTTTGTTTCTTAATCCATTCAACCAGTCTTGTCTTTTGACTGGGGAGTTCAGTCCAATAATATTTGAAGTTATTACTGAAAGATGTATATTGACTTCTGTCATGTTTATTTCTGTTCACATTGTTGGTATAGCTGTGCATTTTCAGAGTTATGCCTTTATGAAGTTTCTTTCCATAACCCCTTGGGTGTAGTCGTTCCTTTCTTCAGCTCTTTGTATTGCTTCTTGAACTCTCAAGGGCTGGTTCTGTGGACATGAATTCCTTCAACCTATTTATGTCATGGAAGATTTTTCTTTCCCCTTCGACTATAATAGACATTTTGGCTGGGTAAAGTAATCTGGGTTGGCATCTGTGGTCATTTAAAACAGGAATACTTTGGTCCAGGCTCTTCTGGCTTTCATAGTTTGCACTAAAAAGTCAGCTCCAATTCTGAGGGGTTTTCCTTTATATGTGGCCTGTTGTTTTTCTTTTGAAGCTTTCAGTATTCTCTCTTTGTTCTGTATGTTTAGTGTTTTTACTATGATGTGCCATAAAGAGTTTCATTTCTGGTCCTATCTATTTGGTATTCTATGTGTTTCTTGTATTTGTATGGGCATGCCTTTCTTTAATTTTGGGAAATTTTCTTCTACAGTTCTGTTGAAGATCTGGTCCATACCATCATCCTGAGATTCTTCTTCCTGTATGCCTATGATTCATAAGATTGGTCTTTTATGGTGTCACACAATTCCTGCATATTCCATTCTTGTGTTTTCTAAAATTTTTCGTAATCTTTGTTTGAGTGGTCTAATTCATCCACTTTATCTTCCAGTCTTGATATTCTTTTATCCATTTCATTCATCCTATTGGTGAGGTTTTCTCATATCATTTCTAATTTGCTTACCGAGTGTTTCACTTCCTTCTTCATTTCAGCCTGAGTATTCTTCAATATTTCTAACCATTCAGAAGTTTATCCCTGTCTTCCTTCAGTTCTTTGATTTCTTTCTTTGTGTGCTTTTTAAATTCACTTAATTC
>NW_008360330.1:4619156-4679617 GCF_000622305.1 Nannospalax galili | reverse complement strand
ATATTTACAATTGTTCTTTTGAATTCTATGCCCTACATTATCTCTAGGGGGTTATCATTGTACTCCTCCAGAGAACTGTTGGTACTTGGTGGGTATATATTATTTTGGTTTTTCATGTCATTATTTTTTCTCTGTGATTTTGACATGTGGTTTTCTTTTACAGTTTCTGATTCTTGTGTGAGACTAAAGCCTTCCTTTTTAAGTTTAGGTCTGCTTCTTTTTGTAAACTTTATGTGCCTTTGTGTTTTACTTGTTGGGTATGAAAAGTTGGTTGGTCTAGGCTTCAAGTTCTCCTTTTTGATTTTATATTGGACTGGCCAAATTGCTTTCGTCTTGCTGCTCAGGAGTTCCCACAGAGGCCCAAGTCGGATGAGGATCAGATGCACTCAGGCTTTCTCCTAAAGTCTGGATCCCCCCCAGAAAAGATGGCCTCGGGAATTTGAGGGCTGGGCTGGCCTGGGAGCAGGGCCCGGGAAAGATGCTGGCCCCAGGAAGCTAGTGGCTGTGCCCCACATGGATGCAAAGGGAGGTGGGAGCGGGAACAGTCCCTGAGGGCTCCTCGGGACTACAGGGAGGAATTGGGTTGGGTCTGGATGCAAAGGATCAGGAAACAGTGGGAATTCTGGGCCAAGAGGTCAGTCCAGGGGTCTGGGTGGCCAAGACAAGAAATGGGCCAGTACCCAGGCTAGGAGGAGAGATGGGGTAGGGGAGCTGTGAGGGTGAATGAGGCTGGGGGAGTCAAGGCATGTTGGGGGCCTCGGCCTCCAAACATACCCAGGAAAGATGCTGACCCCAGGAAGCTGGTGGCTGTGCTACCTAGGGATTCAAAGGGGACACATGGCATTGTATGTGGGTTCTAGAAATCAATTTCATGTCTTAATGCCTGCAAGGCAAGCATTTTACCAACTGGGCTATCTCTCCAACCAACTGGAAGACACTTCAGTAGAACAATCCACAGAATGGGAAAAAGATATTGCAGATCACATATCTAATAAATAACTTCTGCCCAGAATATATTAAGAAATCACAACTACTTATGTATTCAAATTTAACATGTCACTAAAGAAGATATATGGATGGCTGATAAAGCATATGAAAATATGTTCAATATTATTAGTCTTTAGAGAAATGCTAATTTTAGCACAATGGCTTTTATTACATACCTCTTGAAATGCTAAAATGAAAAACACTGACCATACCAAATGTTGAAGAGGATGTAGATTTGGAACTAACACACACTGCTGGTAGGAAAATGGCACAATCACTTAAGAAAACAATTTGGTAGCTTCTTAGACTGTTAAATTTATACCTATGATATGACCCAGCCATTCATCCCACTGTTAAATTCCTGCTTCAGGGAAACATAACTCTATGTTTACAGAAACATGTGTAGTACATAAAAACAATAAACAGCCAAAATTTCATGAAAAGGAATATTCATTCAATTGAATACTACTTAGCAAAACAAAGGAATGAACTATTGCTGAAAATAACAGATAAAGCTCAAAGTATCCTGAAAGAAACCAGACCAAAAATGATCATACTGTATATTATGATTTCACTTATATGAAATTTGTAAGAGTTGGGACAATGGCTCAGTGGGTAATGATGCTTGTCACCAAGGCTGAGTTCAATCCCTGGATTCACATGGTGGAAAGAAAACTCGTTCCCAAAAGCTGTCCTCTGATATCCACATACCTCCCACCATACATATGCACACCAATATGCATACATATATACATTAATTAATAATAAATGTAACTTAATTTTTTTAAAGAAACTTTTAAATATCTAAAGAATTCTATAAAGAAAATAGATTAATGGTTAGTATTGGGACCAGGACTGGGCTTGGGGCAGTTAGGGAAGATTAACAAGGGGCATAAAGAAGCATATTAGAAAAAAATAGATGTCTCTTGACTATTGAGATGATTTCGCGGTTATCCACATATTTCAAAATATAATTGATGCAACAAACTACACAAATATTTTAAATATGCATAGTTTGTTGTATCAATTATATTTTACTAAGTTTTTTAAATATACGAATTGATCAGAATGTTAGACTCTAACTCACTATCTGGTCACAGCTCAAGAGAATCAGATTTTTAAGAACTGTAAACTGATCAGTAAGAAATCAAGTTGTATCTCAAAATGATTCATGCAGCTCGCTGTACATGTATCATGTTTTGTATTTGAAATATCAACCTTAGGATATAAAATACAAAGTACATTGGGGCTGGAAAGATAGCTTAGTGGTTAAGAGCACTGGTTGCTCTTGCAGAGAGCCCAGATGCAGTTCCCAGAATCTACATGGTGGCTAACAATCATTCGTAACTCCAGTTCCAAGAAGAAATCCAACACCCTCTCTGGCCTCCATGGGCACTACACACATAGGTACACTTACATACATATAGGTAAAATACCCAAACACATAAATAAAAATAAATAAAAAATTTAAGCACATGCCCTGAAAGTAAGGCCAGGTATATGAGGAACTAACATGAAAGAAAACCAGACCCATCAGAAGGCCTGTGCTTTTAGGAGAACACATGAATTCCACAAATGTTTTCAAATATATCCTATATGGCCAAGTGCTGACCAATGTTTGGATTGATCAGATTCTGTGAATAATATAGATTCTGTGAATACTAATATTCAAGTGGAAAAATCACTTAAAACATAAATCCTGAAGTAAATGAAGCTATTTCTCGAACAAATGCAACTGAGAATCTTTAAGATTTTATGCTTTCTAAAATACCAATAGTCTCACTGGATTGATAAACTACCAATTAGGCCTAAGAAGACATGCTCTTACTTAAAAATAAATAAATAAATAAATAAATAAAATCATATTTTATATTGCTTATAAAAATTCATGAATTTTAGAATACTAACAGACTTTAATCTTTTCTAAATATAGAAATATTCATACCACTCACCCACATACAGCTTTCTCATACTGTCTAAATAAACCTGCACAGCTCCATGAAGATTTTCTGTTAATCTGACTCTAGAAGTATATCCAGCATAATAAATGCCTCTACTCTACAGTGAGGATGCTACATAAAATTTACAGATGAACTACAGAATCAAGTTCTAAATTAACACATACTATTTTTCCTTGTTATGATTTACAAATGTTTTTCACAATAACTGTCTGAATTTATCTGTGATGAGCCAAACTGTACAGTGGTTATAATAATAAATTCAAAGGGAAACTGCCTGTATTCCACATCAATCACCTGCAGTATAACCTTGGGCAAGTGCTTTTCTGATTTTATACGTCTGATTTCTCATCTATAAAACAAGGCAATAACAGTATTTATCTGACAGAATAGTTATAAAGATTCAGTAAGCTGGGTGAGCTAGATGGCTCAGTAGGTAAAGGCAGTTAGCTGATAACCTGAGTTCATTCCAAGGGACCTTACATGGTGAAGGAGAAAACCAATACCCACAAGTTGTTCTCTGACCTCACACGTGTTTGTGCTCATGCATACATGTGCATGATAATTAAAATATATTTTATAATTTAATGTTTTTTAAAAATAATTCACTAAATTAACTGGCATAAAGTACTTAGTGCTGCATCTGGCTCATGAACACTCCACACGTTTTACTTATCATCATTCTAATCATGTTCATGATTGTGACTGGTTAGCATTAAGGTCAATATATTAATTGATGTTATAACTGACAATTTAAAAAAAAAAAAAAACAGTATGTCTACTAAGAATTCATACAAAAGAAGGACCTGAATAGGCATTTCTCCAACATGGACATACAAATGACCAACAGCATATGAAAAGACATTCAACATCACTAATCATTGGAGAAATAAAAATCAAAACTGCTTCAAATCTACCAAGATGGCTATTACCAAAAAGAAAAAGTGAAAAATAGTGTTGATAAAGAAATGGAAAGATCCAAGTCCTTGTATATTGCTGACAAGAATTGAGAATAATGCAGTTGTAGAAAACTGGCAGTTTCTTAAAAGCTTACCATAGAACTACCATAGATCCTGGTTAGTATATGCAAATCCACATCTACGTGTATATGTAAGAATGGAAAACTGAGACTCAAACAGGTATTTGTATGCCAAAGCACTTAACAGTATTATTCACAGTATCCAAAAAGTGAATAGAACTCAGGTGTCCATCAGCAGATAAAAATAAACAGGAAAATGCAACATATGTAATGGAGTATTAATCATAATAAAGAATACAATTTTGATATGCTCCAAGAATGGGTGTTAATGAGATTATGCTTGGTAAATACCACATAGGAGACAAACATTGTATAATTTTACTTTTATAAGGCACATAAAATGCGTAAATTCACAGGCACAAAAACTAGAATAGAGGTTACCAGCAGCTGAGGTGGGGGTGAACAAGGGGAGGTCATTATTTAACAGTACAAAATTTTTTATGTAGATCATGAAAAGGTTTGGGGTATTATTGATAGTAGTTCTATCTATACAATATTTCTGGTTATATTTAATGTTGCTAAATTCGACATTTACAAAAAAGTTAAAATGAAGTTTGGGAATGGATATTTCACACAAAAAAATGAATTAATGCAAAAGAATTTGTTACTCTAACACCTTCATTTTAATTGCTGAAATTTATCAATGAAGAACTCAGTTTCTGTTCTTACCTACATGGATCTGAAAAAGACAGAGATGCTATGATAAAGTATACTAACCAATTCTAAGACCACCAAGAAAGAAGGAAAATGTTCCCTTAAATATCATAGGATACATTACAACACAATTATAACTAGCAACTGTGAAGTTAGGTAATAGAAATAGGGTAAGAAATAGGGTAATCTTTTCTAGAGAAAATAACTACTTCACAGCTCAGATACTGATAATCTAACTTTATCAAGAATCTTTAGGGATTTTTTTCATGATTAATTACTTCTCCTGCAAAATGGAGAAATGACTTAAGTTCCCTAAATTTCTTGAAAGAAAAAAATATACTAGGTATTTTGAAACTATAAGGAAAAGAAGAACTTGTAAAAAATGTAATTTTACATCATACTCTAGGTAAATGAAATGATATTACTGGTTATATACAGAGTTAACCTATTATTGCTAGTTAAGCTACAGGAAAAAAGACTGTCCAATGGATATTATAAAGTAAAGCCTCTCCCACAATGACACTCTGAAAGAACTTGTTTAACAAGAGCACAATCTCAGGCTGGAGTGATGGCTCAGCAGTTAAAAGCACTGGCTGCTCTTGCAGAGGTCCTGAATTCAGTTCCCAGCACCCACATGGTGACTAACAACCATTCATATTTCACTCCAGTTCCAGGGGCTCCAATACCTCTGGCCTCCACAAGCATCACACACATGTAGTCCTCTTATATATATGCAGGCAAAATACAGAAAAAAATGATTTAAAAATTTTTAAAAAAAGAACACAACCTCCAAGTGCAAATGACTGAAAATGTTCTTAAACTGATTTAAGTTGAACTTGCAAAAAAAAAAAAAAAAATGACTGAAAACTTCTGAACAAAGTAGTTAGTATAAGAAAAAAATGTGGCCACATCAAATCGTAAGTCTTTCTAATTCAATATCACTACATATGATACAGTTCTTTCTTAACCATGTTACCAAGCTAGGTTCAAAAGTAAGGATATACATTTTAACTTCTATAGTAGGAAAACTATTATGAAGTCTTGATGAAACTAGAAGATACTAAGGGCAGAGTTATCCTTTCAGAATTTGAAACATACCTTTTTGTTAGTCTGTAGCTTCTTTATGTTAGTAGCTACCACCCTGGTCATCTTTTTTAAGGTCTATCACTTGACACAAATTAACCAACTGTCAGTCACTTGAACAAAAATGACCTACTTCTAACTAAAACCATGCACAAGAAACCTATTCAGAGGCATTTTCGAAAGCTTACAAATACACATAAAACTGTACATACACAGGTCTAGGAGAACCATGGCAGGAAAATCTCAAATTGTGGATACTTTGTACTTCAGTACAAACTAAAAGGAAGAACTGTAGATTACACCCAGGTAAGAGATGTTTTAGACTGTTAGTTACTGTATTACTTGTCTCTTTGATGCAATAAAATACCTGACAAAAGAACTAAGGAAGGAAGGGTTTATTTGGGCTCACAGTTCAAGGCTACAGGTTATCATGGCTAGAAAGTCATGACAACAGGAACTTTAGGTAGTTGATCACATCCATGTCAGGAAGCAGAAAGCTCTGAATGGTGGTGTTCAGCTTACTTTCTCCTTTTTATTTAACCAGGGACTCCAGCCCATGGAATGGTGCCACCCACATTTAGAGTGGGTCTTCCCACCGAAATTAACCTAATCCAGATAATCCTCATAGGCATGCCCAGAGGTTTCTCTACTAGGTGACAAATTGATAATATTAATTATCATATTGCTTTAGAGAGTAAAATTCTGCAATTTTTAGATAATTTTTATATAAAATATGACAATGAAAATGTTCTGTAATAAAAACAACCTAAAAATGAGCAATCTTCAATTTATCTTGAACCAAACGAGTTAAAAATTAAACCTTAATAACAATGCTGTTTGGGCAAGGAAGATGGCTCAGCAGATAAAAGCATTAGCTGAGCAAACCTAACTGCCCAAGTTCCATCTGCTAAACCCAAGTAAAAAGCCAAATGTGGTGGTGCCTGTCTCTAATCTCAGCACTTTTATGGCCAGATGAGAAACAGAGACAAGAGAATCTCATAGGCTAGCTAGCCTGGAGTACAAGGTGGGGCAACAGCAATAGAAACAACTCCTCATATACTGCTGGTGAAACATCAACATGTACAACCTTGAAGGAGCACAACACCTTAAAAATTATACCTTACCTAGCAATTGAATTCTCTTATAGATATGCTTGTACACAAGCAAAATGACTTACATTCAAGATTATTTACTACATCATCACTTGTAACCACGAAATATTAGACTGTAAATGAATCATCACTCTTCTAGGAATTATATACCATATAAAAAATGAAGAGCCTCTACAAAGTTACAGAAAAATATGCAAGATATTAGTAAGTGAGGAGTAACTCAAAGTAAAGATCAAATCAATGCTTATCATGGATTGTCACATATAAAAATAGAGAAAATGCACATAAACAGTAAAAATCTATAATAATACCAATTCAGATATAGAACAATTAAAAGCTGACTCCAGACCCCAGAGCTCCTAGTGAATTCACCATCACACTAACATCATAAAATCATATTCCTACAATATTTTTTCCCAAGTTTCTTTGTTTTGTTTGTTTTTTGTTTGGGGTTTTTTTGTTTTTTGTTTTTTGAGACAGGGTTTCATTTTGTAACCCAAGCTGGCCTGGAACTCACTATGTAGTCCAGGCTGGCCTGAACTTGTAGCAATCCTCCTGCCTTAGCTTCCTAAGCATAAGGATTACCAGACCTGTTTTTTTTAAACTACATTTCTTGGATCCTACTTATGGCAGAATTTTTACATATCTATTTTCTTCTATGCATTTTGACAGGGAACAGGAAAACACATAAAAATTTCAAATGATTTATTGATTAGAAGGGGCAAGTGGAGAACATGAGAAAATACACCATTAAGAGAAAAAACAAACAAACAGAATACTACATAAATGCATCATGCTACCAAATATGTACACAGAAAAAAAATGGAATAAAATATTAAGGAATAGTTACCTCTAAGAGGTAGATCTCCATTTTACTTAAAATTTCTTTGAATTAATAAGGCATGGCAGCACATCCTTTAATCTCAGAAGCAGAAGCAAGCAAATCTCTGTGAGTTCAAGGTCACCCTGATCTACATCAGGAGTTCCAAGCCAGCCAGGGCTACATAGTAAGACCCTGTTTTAAAAAAAAAAAAAAAAAAAAAACTTTTTTGTTTCCAAATTCTAAATTTTTTAGATTAAGACCAGATTATATTCATAATTACAAAATATTATAATGTAATGATTATGAATCAGGGAGCTTACAAATTTAAGTGGAAGGCAGAAAGCTACTGTTATCCAGCTTCTTAGCATCACACTGCAACATTCATATTTCCTTAAAGCATCACTTCTGATCACAGTTTTAAGAATTCATGGCTAAAGAACTTAAGAATAAAAGGATGAAAAACATGGAATGTGTCCTCTGATCTACCTCTGAAGGATCGCTGGAATTATTCTCATCCTCTCACTTTGTGGATGTTTGTTCGTTTTTGTTTTCTGTTACCTAGGTAATGGTACTTCCAGCATTTCCCTTAAAGACTGTGAAACTAACAATCTGGTATTTCTCACTGTTGAATTTTCCTGACCTTCAGCTTTGAAAGGCCATCTCCCTAAGGGAAAGCAGTAAGATCTAGAGGCTAAATCAGGAGGCTAAGGAATCTGAGGTTAAGAGTTCCAGTCCTGACAAATTGTGGAATTTGTCTCCAATTTTGGAAATAAACTAAATGTCCTGAACCAGTTTCTTTAATGAGGAAATCTTTTAAAGGACTGCTTTGAAAATGACTTAGGAACATCAATTTTAAAGTCTTTTTTTAACTTTTCACACTATTCTGAATTTTCTTTTCTTACCTTATGTTAAATGTTTTCTTCTCTAACTTTTCACTAACCCACTCTGTATCCATAAGCATAACCAAGCCTTTAGGCTCAGAGATAAACAACCCTACTGAAAGTAACAAGAGTGGCTAAGAACTTGAACAAGGTTAAAGATAATTTGTTAGTGAATAAAAGTCCAACTAGGATCTAAACTAGACCCTCTAAAAACAACTAATTAATGTAACCCACGTTTGGTAAGAAAGGGTAGAAAACTAGTCTCCTAATCCTGCTACAGAAATTAGGACAATCATAACTTTTTTATAATAATCTAGCAAATGAAGCTTTGTTATACCTACAAGGGTTTAAATTTTGTTTTTCTTACTTGTATACTCATCAACACTGTCATTTCCTTTCTATTTTTTTTTTCATATATTCCTTCAAGACTGCCTTCTCTCTAGAAAATAAAGTACATTAAATTTGTAAAGTTCTCTACCTACTGCCCTTCAGCAGTACTTGGTAGCCTTTGAAAAGAACAGTGTTTTTATAAACATCAGCGAGCAATTATCCTCTGCCAAGACAGAGTGAGGCAAGTTCAGCAGTGCCTTCAGCACACTTGAAACTCCTCCTGGTTAACAAGACCAAATACCTCTAGTTACTTAAAAGTTTCTCCAATAAAGAAGAACAAGGGAGCAAATAGCTAAATTTTTTCTGGATTAACTCAGACACCAGTTGAATGCTTTTTTGTGGTTCACCTACTTAAAAGGTGATCAAATCACTTTGTGCTACTCAAGAGAGCAACTGTAAAGAACAATTACAAAACCCTCTGGTCCAACTTACCTCATTCTTCTTTCTAATAAAAATAAAGAATCAGAAACCACTACCTTGCCACTATTACCTTAGTAATCTGAGTAAAGCCTACCTTCTTCATCATGTGAATTCCTTTTCCTTAGAAAATGACAGAAATTTATTTCATTCAACATAATCAGACACAACTTTAAAATTATGAGTGTTCAAAAGGCTGTGAATGGTGCTTATGCCTATAACCCCAGCACTCAGAAAGCTGAGGCAGAGGACTCACAGCCTGAGCTACATAATGAGTTCCAGGTCAGCCTGCTTTACAGAATAAGAACCTAAATCAATCAATCAATCAATCAATCAATCAATCAACCAATCAATCAATCAGTGTGAGCACTCAATTCTACTATCTGAAAAAGATCAAAATAATCTTTATAAAGAATCTATTTTCAAACAAGACCATTTAATTTATATTCTTTATGTCAGAAAAGTTGTTCAAATCCTCATATCCAAATCTGCAATTTCTAAAACAAAGCTCTGAAACCCTAAGCTTTTTTCATAGCTTCTCTCACAGTAATATCTGACCTATACTGATAGTTATTTATAATCTTTATTGTTCTCAGTGTGGATATTCATTTGTTTAATTGTAGAAATACTAATATGATTGATTCCTGGCTATTGCTCCAAGGATCACTAGATATATAGCATATCAATATTCTAAAATCATTTTTTAATTCTGAAACACTCTAATCCAAATGATTATGGAAAAGGAGATTATAATATAATGAGTCAATGAAAAATGCTTTCACTTTGAAAAATCAAGTATTACTAAACCAATGATAGAAAGTATAAATATACCAAAATGTTACAAAAGAAATTATTCTCTGTCATCTATGAACATTAGTAGAGCTTACAATGAGACAAATTTTCTCTCAAGAAGAAGAATGGGCCTACTGGAATTTAAAATTACATAAAGTCTTCTTGGAAACTCTCTCAGATCTCAATCTAGAACTATTTATTTATTTATTTATTTATTTATTTATTTATTTATTTATTTATCACTATGCCCAGGCTGGCCTCCTGGTCCTCCTCTCCCAGCCTTCCCATTGCTGGGATTACAGATATATACCACTACATATCCAGTCAAAAGAGAACTCTTAATACATATAAAATGAATTTGGAGGATCTGGAACATGGCTTGCTCTGCAAGCATGGGGACTGAGTTCAAATCCCCAGCACCTACAAAAAAAGTGAGGCATGGCTGTGCTGCCTTAACTTCAGCATTAGAAGCAGAGACAGGCAGATTTCCAAGAGCTCATTGGCCAATCATCCTATCTAAAATGACTAGCTTCCAATTCAGTGAGAGACCCTTTCTCGAGGCAATAAAGTTGAGAACGCATGTCCTGCTCTGGCCTCCACATGTGCATGTACACACATGTGCATGTATACATGCATACCATACACATATTCACAAATGAATCTGGAGAGCATCATTCAAAATATTTGCCAGATTATAAGTACTGAACTCACTTAAGAGTCTAAGAATTTCTCAAATATTATTACCCATCTGTAATGGTTCAATAAACAATATTGATGAAGTTAAAATACCTCGGGGTAATGTGAGCATGTTTGAGGATGTAGTTGATACATACTCACTGATTTTTCTTCTACTAAAGTGAGCACCAAAAACTTTCAGACTTGAACAATTTTATTCATCTACACATTAAAAAACAGAATGCATATTGAAACATATAAGAATGAGTAGATTGAGAGGAGGGGAAGCCAAAGAAGTGAATGCTTTGCTAGGACAATCCAAGGTTAATAAAAGCCATTCTATAAAAAGTTAATAAGCGGCAGGCAGATCTCTATGAGTTCAAGGCCAGCCTGGTCTACATAGGTTCCAGGACAGCTGGAGCTACAGGGAGACCCTGTCTCAAAAAGACCAAAAAAAAAAAAAAAAAGCTAATAAGTTAGCTGCATTTAATTCACAGTGTACAAAAAAACAAAAAAAGAAGAAACAACTTCCTGAACTTGGCACCCGCGTAATAATTTTTTTATTTGTTTTTGTTTTGTTTTTGAGACAGGGTCTCTCTACATAACCCTGAATGGCCTGGAACTCACCATGTAGACCAGGCTAGCCTCAATCTCACAGAGATCTACCTGCCTCTGCCTCCCTAGTGCTGGGATTAAAGGGGTGCTCCACCACACCTGGATGGTGGTAATATCTTAAATAGAGAGACATTCTGTAGAAGTGCAAAAAAAGTTACTTCATCTTTTGACTTAATTCCTGAAGCATATTAAATATCATATACTACAACTGCATAAGATTTTCCCACACGAAGTTCATGAGAAATGCTGGCCAATTACCACATTTCTAGAAGCATATGGTACTTGATGCAGTATAATTTCCTTTTTCTTGTGTTTGCTGAAGTAGTACCTACCAACATTTAGAAACTTTCCAGCAGGTTCCTTTGTAACTAATAAACAATGAGATATACACTCATTTTATTAGCTGAGAATTTAAGATAAATCCTAATGATACTATTAAAATTAAACTTTTAAAGGACATGATTTATTGCTGACTCTTTATTGTGGTTACTGTACTTCGCCTCTAACACTCAGGAGCATATATCTGGGTACATAACTGCAAACCTGTTACACTGATGAGTGCAGAGCTCCACCCAGGCGGTCTTAGGAGTATCTTAAAGTTCTCCTGGAGTGTTCTACATTTGCTGTCCACTCACAGCAAAGCAGTTAATTTTCATTGTTTACCAGAAAACACTAAAGTGGGGCTGGCTTTGCCACTCCCGTTTCCTTTTGCTAGGCTGCTAAGCTTTTTCAGTCAATTGACTTCACTTTGACGCTATAAATATCTGAAAAATGTTCTGCATTTGATGCTCTTGGATTCTGAATCTATATTTAGCTGTTTGTGGCATGTCTTTAAGCTACTCTACTACCCATAAGATCAATCAGGTTGAGCTCTAGATGGGTCAAAGAACAGATGGATTAAACACTGAACGCTGATTTAACTAAAAAGGTACCACTCCACTAGCCCTGATGGCAGTCAAGTTCAGAGGAACAAGATAAAAATATAAACAAGACTGGCATACTGATGAAAAAATTTTATAGTCTTGACAGGGCATGGGCACAATTTATATTTTCTCTTAGCTGTGTCTCAAAAATGTGCATTTGTTTGTATTCTGAATATAGATCCACCTATTATAAAACTCGAAATATATTCCAAAGTTTTCCAAATCATGGCAATACAAAAAGCACTGGATATAAACATTATCAACCAAAGGGCCAAACATGCTAACACAGTAAAAATAGTACCAATCTTTACATTTAGTGATGTAAACTAAGAAAATATTGGTCTTACAGGTTTCTGGTAAGATTCTCAGGAAGGAATATTTCTGTTGTTTATTTGTTTGCATAATGATTTCAAAGAAAAACCTATCTTGGAGGATGTGAACTACAGCTACCACCTAGCATCACTCAGTATAGTTCGTTATTATACCCTACCAAAGCTATTTGGGTCTCCAAATTGTCTAAGGCAGACCTGAGCAATATCCCACCCTTGCCTTCCTATATTGTGAAAATATTCCAAGCAAATATACATCTCACTCTGACTTTCCTTCTTTCAAAACTCAGAACACTGACCTTTTGATAAAAATGCTCCCCTAGACTCCTCTGACAATGATGACTTAAAAGCTCTAAATGAAGAGCTTGCTCAATGATTGGCTTCAAAAGTCAGCATGGAATTTGTAAGCCAAGATGTAGGTAAATAATGGGACAAGTCACAAAAATCAGCCCACTTTAAGCTAAAAGGGAACAAGTAGTCTAGATTCCACATTTTTTGTAGCCACCTGGAGCCAAGGAGTTAAAAATACTTGAAGTTAGAGAATCAATTTGTGACAAAGCCAGAATGAAAATCCAGGAGGTTCTGGGCTGGCGAGATGGCTCAGTGGTTAAGAACACTGGCTGTTCTTGCAGAAGACCCAGGTTTGAATTCTAGCACCCACATGGCAGCTAACAACTGTCTGTAACTCCAGTTCCAGGGGATCCGACAGTCATCGCGGGCACTGCAAGACACGGGTGCACTTACCTACATGCAGGCAATACACACATACACATAAAAATAATAAATAAAATATTTAAAAATTTAAAAAAAGAAAATCCAGGAGGTTTTCAACCTCCAGCTGTGTCCTCTACACTAGGTTCCCAACTCCTGAGTTTCTTTGAGACATGTGGACCAAGTTCAAGAGGCTCTCTCTAAATTATGTAGAAGAGCAAAGATGATCAAGAGAATCAGTTTTGAATACATAAAGCAGAAAAGAAAACTAATATTCTTTTAAAAGTGATTTCTCACCTTCTATAATTCTGACTTCAAAGTTTACTACGTAAAAGCATAGCCAAGAGTCTGTCAGCTTTGGCGTGTTTATGTCGAACTAAGGACATGAGTAGTCTCCGGGATGAACTTCCTTAGAAGAAAATTAGCAGTACTAAACAGTAAATAAAAACTTTTGTTTAACTGGCAGAGATCACAAAAAAAGAGAGATGATGCAGTGGAAATTCTGCAACTTGACACAGAAATGCTGCCTGTGTATGACTTTCTGTGTGTGAGTATGTGTGCATGTAAGCAATTACTTTAGATTCCATATTGTATGCAGAAACCTAGAGCCAGGGAGTTAAAAATGGCTCATAAAGTTAGGCAACAACCAAGCTGTCGCAAAACCAAAAAGAAAAAAAAATCAGGTTCTCATCCCCCAGTTGTACACTATCTGGATTTCTTTAAAGTGTTCAGAGGGTGTGTGTGTGTGTGTGTGTGTGTGTGTGCGTGCAGGCACATGTATAACACAAATCAAGCCCTGGAATGGAGCTCTGAAACAGTGGTATAAATTTATATGGGCACACAAAGAATGACACAACACAAGATCTAGAAATACCAGGATTTTGAACACTGATGTACCAAATTATCACATATTCATACAATAACATGGTCCTATCACTAACATATAAAAAACAGTATGTCAAAGTACGTACAGATAAGAAGATAAAATCAGGAAATGTAACCACAATACACCCTAATTCATATTCATTTTCAGATTCTCATCAACCCTTGTTATAAGTGATCTGCTAAACTGAATTAGTAGGCAAGTGGACAATCAGGCACCAAAGTTTTTAATCTAACCTGCTAAGAATGAACTGAGTGACTTTGCATCATTTCCTATTTCTCTGCTTTAATTCCTCCATAAATAAACAATGCTTAGGAATGCCAGCAAAACACAAAGTGGTACATACCTAAATTTCTAAAATCTGGTTATAAGAAAAGTTGGTGGATTTTTATGATTTTATGGATTTTATGAAAGTGTCATTACAGATTTAATCCAACAGAGCATTTTACAGATGAGGAATCTAAGGCCAAAAAGAGTAGCCTCATCTGCCCTAAACTGTTTAGTCATTTAGCAGCAGAACTGAGGCAAGAACTCAAATGCCAGCAATCTTTCTGATGGTGATAGACATGAAGTCTTGAAACCAACTGAACAATGCAAAAGGCAACTTGCAAGCCAAAGTCAAGCTGGTCCTGAATTGTAAGCATAGACCCTGTTTGGAAGTAAGAAACCACAAAATACATATAATATGCTGACCACTACAGGCTTAGATGCACATGACTTCAGGATAGCAGCTCAACACTGTGATCCCAGATGCTTCAAATTTGTCATCTTCAGCCACATTATGTTTTTCGTGGTCATGTGAGCTAAGTGATAAACATCTTGCCATTTCAGTATTTTGGAAAGCCGCAGCTAAGTGTGAGTGCAGACTCTAAATCCTTAGGCTACATATTTTCTAAACCAGCAGGTTTAATGTTGCCAGAGACTTACCTTAATAGAACTCAGTTTTAATTAAAAAGGTGGTTACTATGAACACAGAAAGGGAAAGTTTTAGTGCGTTCATCACTTTAAACCTGCTGAATGGCAACCCAGTGCTTTACAATGAAAACCTGAAACAATAGAGCAATCTGAAACAATCTATGCACTCGGAGTAAGTGGGCAGTGGGGTTCAAGAGGAGGTTACAGATAAGTCGGCTGCTACCAAATAAACACTTTTGAGTTTGGGTCCCCCCCACCCCGAGTCTTGTTTCACTCAACATGAAGGCGATGAAATGCCATTCACTTGGTTTTGTGCCTTGTTCCATCAAACCTTCTTGAAGATCCGGTAGCAACTGCCTGCCTTGAAGTAATCTGGATAGCTCAACTCCAAAAACTTACTGAGGATATCTAAAGAGGTCTAAAGACCCTCCTGAGTCACACACCCAGATGCTAATCTGGAGAAACTTTTCAAAAATGCATTCTCAGAAACAAAAGAGGGATGTGGGCAGCTGACCCAGGATGGATGGAGACCAGGAATGGGAAATGAGACCAGCAAATACATTTCACCCCAAGCAAAGACAAGAAACGCCAGCCTCCAAAGCACAGACGCGCTGTGGTCCTTACCGTACACCCGAACCCAGCTCTGTTGCTGGCACACAGACTCCAGAAGGATCCGATCCAGCATGCCGCCGGCCACGGCCCCGCTGACTGGGACAACCGCGTCCAGATCCTCGGGGGGCAGCGGCGAGTCGGACTCCAGCGCCGGGAACATCTCCGGCCACGACAACGCCTCCGCAGCTCCTCCGGACGACGGCGAGAGCTCCATGGTGCCCCGCGGGGAGCGGGCGGCGGCGGGGCGGGCACCCTGGCTGCGGGAAGGCGAGGAGGGCAGCGCGGCGGCCAGCACCCGAGCTGCAGCTCACCTCCGCGCCCGCCGCCCACCGCCCGAGGGCCGGGCGGCTCAGCCCACCTGCACGCCGAGGGTGGGACCCAGGCCGGGAGGCGGATCCAGCGTGTCCCCGAGCGGAGGTGGAAGCCGGCTCAGGTGTGGGACCCTCCTGGGAGCCGACGCGGAGCTACCGGAGCGGGCTCGCCCTCCCGCCCCCTCGGAGCCGCCCTCCTCCGTCCCTGCCGGCGTGTCCGCGAGCGGCCCGGGCTCGGACTGTGGATGGAGCGCTGCCGGTCAGGGCTGGGCTCGGGGGCGTCGCCGCCAGGGGCCGCCCCCTCAGACCGACTCCTGCCGCCGCCTCAAGGGCTCCGAGCGCCCGCTCCCTCAGCCTGAAGAGCGCGCGGGGCCCTGCCCTCCTGGCCGCGGCTCGCCGCTCCGGAATGCGCGGGTTCGCCCGCTAACTCTCAGGCCGCCGCTCCGGCCCCGGCTCCGGCTCTCGCTCCCCTGAGGAACCCACAAGCCCGACAGCCACGGCGCTGGCGGCGGCGGCAGGCGGCATCCCTGGGTGATAGGCTGGAGTAATCGAAAGCCGAAAGTGCGGCCGCGTGTGCAGTCGAGTAACCAAGCCGGGAAGGAACGGCTGTGGAAGACAGCAGAAATCGGGCGCCGAATTGTTCATCTGGCCGTCCCGCCCACTTTTCAAAGACTGTCTCTCCCTCTGCCTCGCGGAGCTCCAGCCTGGTCTCCCGAGCTGCTTGCAGCTTCAGCAGAGCGTGGGGAGGCGGGGAGCAAGAGGGGTGCGGGAAATTTAAAAAGGTGGAAAAGCAGCTTCCCTTCTCAGCCCCTTTTCTATTTCTTTTTAAAAAATATTTTATTATCTTTATTTTGTTTTAGGTATATGAATGCATTGCCTGCCTGTGTGTAAGTGCACCCGTATCGTGCATTGTCAGCGGAGATCAGAAGAGGGCGTCGGATCCCCTAGAACTGGAGTTCCCGTTGTTAACTGCCATGTGGGCGCTGGGAACCGAACCCAGGTCCTCCTCAAGAGCAGCCAGTGCACTTGACTGCTGAGCCATCTCTCCAGCCCTATTTATTTCTTTACTAACACTTCTTTCTTATTGGACTAAGATATTGAAGAGTGCTTTATTTAACAGTAACCCTAGGGGAACCACTTGGTTCTTCCAGAAAGGAGCTCTGGCAGGGCGAATGTGGAATCTGTGCAGGATCCCTGCTCTGCTTCCGGTCCTCCCTGGAGCTGGAGTTGTCATCGCTACAGAATAGCGTGGCTACGAAGTGTGGTGTGGATGGATGGACCGGCCTTGCAAGCACATGACCCAAAGCCCAGTATTAACTAAACATGCTTCTCTTTTTTGCCTTTGATCTTTGTGCAATCCGTTGGCTTATTTTTCTCTTATGATGTCACTTGTGTTTTATTTTCGGTCTGTAAACTGTCTTCCTTCTTAACTTTGGCTTAATTTTGTGCCCACTGCCAGATGGGATTCACCAGTCCAAGTTTAAGAGATTGCAGACAAAATAATAGTAATAATAATTTCAAAATTGAACCCTAAATACTTAAATTGCACTTTGCATGTGATAGATCTTCAATGATTTGTGAATTTGGCTGCTTAAAATGGAGTGGGATTTTTCCATAATGAGATGCTGCCTTTTTGTTGTTTTAAAGTATCTTTTGGGAGGGATTTTTGTTTTGTGTCCCATCCCACCCCAGTCCTCATTTTTCTCTACTTTGAACAATAAGATCTCTATAAGGGGTTTGTCTAATTTTCTAGTTTTGTGACATCTGGTGTGTTGTTTAGGCTTTTGAGAATTAAAGGATGAATTTTGTAATTTTTCTTCCATCTCTTATTTAGAGTAATAGCATTTCAAAGCAAGAAGTGACCTTAGAGATCATCTCATCCTGCCTCTTGCTTAACATGTGGGAACAGGACTGTCCATGTTACCTGGAAAAGAAAGAATAGGTACATCTATAAGTTCTCCATGATACTGATTTCTTCGACTCTGATTCTTCAAGAATGCTGTGATTAGACTTACTGATTTGGTGCTTGAAATATAATGAGGTGATCCTTTCCAATATTAAGAATCCTACTTGCTTACAACCTGACTGTATAGTCTGTCTTCAAGTCTAACCATCATAGGTCTTTAGTAGATGAAAGAAGGTGGTGAACCCAGGAGTATGCCGGGTCCAGCAATAAGCAAAGCTAGAACATTTTCATTCATATTATATTACTATTGATGTCTTGGTAACATGTCAAAAAGTTGAGTGAATATGGCCATCAGATGTACAAATCTAAATATCTACTAATATATGGAATTTATTTGCCCAAGCAATTATCCTAAAAGCAGCATTGGGAGTCATATATGAAATTCGGAAGTTTGTTTTTCAGATTTGCTTTCTCAATGGCATCATCCATCTTAAGATGAAGAAAAGACCTCTGCCAACTCCCAGTAATCCTACTATCTTCATAACCTACTGCCTTCATCCTGACCGCTAAATGATGGTCCTTACTTCACTTTGGCATCCTGAGCTCACACTAGCTGCAGGTGGTCATCTAATTAAGTAATATGCATCTAGAATTCAACTAATGTCTGTAACTTTCAATGAATAGTAAATAATTCTATTACAGAAGCAGAATTTTTTAAATTGCCTTTTAGCCAATGGAAAAAAAAAATTAAAGCATAGAATACTATTAAACAGTCTATCTAAAGATAGCCTAGATTAAAACCATAGTCTCCTGCAAGATATGGCAGCTATGCCTGTAATCCCAGCTCTTGGGAGGTAGAGGCAAGAGAATCAGGAGTTGAATGTCAGCTTCAACTACATAGGGAACTGGTGGCCAGTCTGGGCTACATGAGACTCTGAATAAAACACAAAAAATAAACACGAAACCCCTAGTCTCCTATTTTTTGTTTAAGACAGTGTCACTGTATAGCCCTGGCTGATCTTGAAGTCGCTGTATAGACCAGGCTAGCCTCAAATACACACAGATCGTCCTGCCTCTGTCTCCTGGATGCTAAGACTAAAGGTCTGTGCAGCCATGCCAAATTAGTTTCCTAATTTTTAAATCTGTTAGTAAATCTGTGTTCCTTAGAGGTGTTTTTCAGCAGCAAGTAGAGTTGTTCTGACATTTGTGGAACAAAAAGTAAATATTTGGGGGTGGGTTGCAAAGTGATTATCATTAAAAAAATATATAAGCCAATTTACATTGCTAGAAGGCAGTTAGTACTACTTGAATTTATACAAGTCATATATAAGTAGTGTAATCCAAGATTTTAATAAGATAAACCCTTGGCTAATAAAATTCTTAATTTTCGACAGACCTTTATTTGTGAACGACAAAAGACCTGAAGTTTCATTTTCTTGCCTATGCTCTCATAACTGCCGTTGTCCCGTTTTAGAGTTCTAGAGATGATCTACACATATACTGTCATTGAAACTCTTTAGTTTCAAGAATCAAACCCAATACCTAGGACAAGAGGGAGCTGAAATTGGGAACCTGTATGTGTAGGGGGAGAACCTACTTAGTGGTCTGAAAAGCAAAATCTAGCAACAATCTGAGATTTCTAAAACACAGAAAGAGGTCATTAGTTGTGAGTACATATTACTAATATTAAGGAGAGATGAGGATTCGGAATCTTGACTCACAACCTAAAGGCTTGTATATGTTTGATTTTCTTCCCTATCCACTTGTCAGAAAATATACATACATCAGGAGGTCTCTCTAGTTAAGTTGCCATTAACTATGTTTTTTTGAATATTTTATTATTTTGTAATGTATATAAATGTATTGCCTGCATGTGTATAAGTGCACTCATGCTGTGCAATGCCTACAGAGGTCAGAAGAAGACATTGGATTCCCCTGGAACTGGAGTTAAAAATAGTTGTTAGCAGCCATGTAGGTGCTGGTAATTGAACCTGGGTCCTCTGCAAGAGCAGCCAGTGCTCTTAACTGCTGAGCCATTTCTCCAGCCCTGCCATAACTAGTTTTTTTATACCCAGACCCTTCTAGACTGTCTAAGCTCCATCTCTCAACAACCAATCCCCTAAACAATAAGGCAACTTTTCCACTATGGTTTGCCAACACTCCTGTTCTGTGAACACAGTGATGTAGGTAGCACTCACCTGATTACATTTTAGAATACTGGCCAAAAGGAAAGATTTTAAACCTTCCCCTAGATCTCCAATTCCCTGGTCATCTATAATTGTCACTTGAATAATGTTGACTCTGGGGTTACCCATCTTTACCCTGGGCATCTATAATACTGAGGTCTAATCAGTAGTTTATAGATTTAGAGTACTGCACCAAGATGTGTTTCCTGGATTTCAGACCCAATGCTTATCAAATAATAGTTTTTGTATTCTTCTGTCCCCTTACCTGAATACCCTCTGCATCTCTAATTTATGATTAGAACTAATTGGCTCTACTTGAGACTTTCATAAATCTGTTCCTCTGATACTATCCTACCTCAAACCTGGTTAGTTGTTCTATTTCCCCTAAGGCCTTTCCACCTCCAGTTTGAGTTTTTCTTGGGTTTTCATTTATTCTTGTTGCTGTTTGGGGTTTGAGTTTTTTTATTCAGGCCCCCCCTGTAACCTCAGATGGCCTAAAATGCACTATGTAGACCAGGCTGGCATTGATCTCACAGAGGTCTGTTTGCCTCTGCCTCTTGAGTGCTGGGATTAAAGGTGTGTGCCACCAAGCCTGGCTCATCTCCAGTTTTGTCTTACCTTCCATGTAGGTAAATTATCTTAAAGCATAGATCAGACCAGATCACATCTGAAAATATTTTTTTGGAAAGTTCCTTGTTGCCAACAAAATAAAATGCATACCATCCCAAATTTAAAAGGGCCTCTCAAATGTGGTCCCAAACCATCATTGCAACCTCACTTCTTGCCTGTATACATCCAATTGACAAGACACTCCTCCCAAAATATCCAGCACTTTCTTTGTTCCTTGCCCCTTAGGACTCACTGCCTGTTTGAGTGCTACTTGGAATGTCTTTGCTTTACCTCTGCCAGCAGGGAACCAACCCCATAAAATGCCCCTGTCCTCCTCAATCAAATCCTTTCCTATCCTCCAACCTGGCAATGATCTTACTTTCTGTGAACTCCCATACCATTTGTTCCTGCCTTGCTTCTGGAATCAATCACAATAAATATTGTGATATAGTCCTTTGTATAACCTTTAATATCTATGATTAGGATATAAACATCTTGAAGGCAGAGACCTTGCGCTGTTCGTGTTTATTCCTCCCAATGCCTTTCTTATATCAACCCTTCAATGAAGCTAAAAGCAAGGCAACAAAAAACTTGACAAAATAATAAGGAAACCTGGCTTTGTTCTTAGACATGTGAGGCTGTAAAAGACATTTAAGAACAGTTTAATAAATCCAGTTATTCAACCCTCATTTTTCCCCGCCCCTCATTTAAAAAATAAACACAACTTGCTAAGTATGGTGGTGAACACATCTAGTTCCAGCTACTCAGGAGACTGGGGCTGAAAGAAGATCATTTAAGCCTAGGAGTTAGACACTAACCTGGGCAACATAGGGAGACACCATTTCAACAAAAATAAATTAGAATGAACACATATAGATCCAGGAAAATTACTTGACTTGCCCAAGGTCATATAGCTAGAGATACAGGAAGAATTTAAGTTTAGATCTCCTGAATCTCAACTCATCCCATCAAAAGCTAGATTGCTTCTCACCCTTTTCTACCCTTCTCTAAATGGTTATTGTTCTTATTGGTAAGCATTTTCTCAGTAAAACAATTTTATTCTTTTACATATTATTTAAGCTTAAAGCATTTGTGCCACATTCCTGGCCCCACATATAATTTTAGCAAAAATTATACTTTAGTTTTTTGTAACTAAAGGACCAAACAGAGACATCAGAGCAACATCTGGTCTGATTCATCAGGGCAACCAGCAACATTTCTATTTATACATGAGCACAGCCCTATCTTTGTAGCACTCAGCTGTTGCTCATTGCTCAGTATGTTCCCCTTTTCAACCTTGTCTGTCCCTCATCAAGATAGCATCCTGCATCCCGAGTCAAAAGCAGAAACTATTGCAATAAAAGAAAATACATTCCTTATTTCCTAAAAGGGCTCTGTATTTTAAAGGAACTATTTCCCTACTTTCTTAGTCCCTTTGTTCTTAGAGTATAAAATGGCAAGTCTCAAGTGCTTGGGTGATACCCCTCATTGTACTGGAAAGATGCATAAAAACCAAAGCTGTGGCATAAGTTGTGTTTGGAATCAGATCAGGTAAAGAGAAAGTAAGTGTTCTAAATAGGAAAGCTGGGGCTTCACAGCACCATTTGATAATGATTAAAAATAGAAACTACATGATCTTAGGCAGGCATAAGTACAAATAAAAAGAAAAGAAAGGAAAGAAAAGAAACCTAGACATGTTGGATTTTGTAAGTGTCCTTTTGTATATGATCCGATCCATGAGTCCTAAAAGAAAGCCACTGCTTATAGCAACCACTGACAATATTGTTTGGAAAAACTGTGGAACATCCCAGTGACGAACAGATCTCTACCAGTTACTTCTTCTTGGCAACAACTCCTTCAAAATAATGACCTCACCTCAGCTTTCAACTACAGGAATGCAAAAAGAATAAAAACACTCAGAGGGAACCACAATGGCCTCTGACATCAGGGCCTAATTAAAACCTCTTAAGATCTTAAGCACCGAAAATAATAAGGTGCCCCACTCCACCCCATATAATTTAAAAATAAATCGTAAAATGTTAGGAAAAACAAAGTTATGATTTCTACCTCCCCAGCCAGAGTTGGTAAGTACAGAATTTGCTCTAGAAATATCACATTAAAAACTCTAAAATTTTGTATGTTTTTTTCTGTCCCTACTTTGCTAGTTCCTTAAACACCATGTTGAATGATCCAACTCTGCTTAGAATACACAGTGCCAACCACTTACTTACTTACATAACACATGAAAGAGGTCAAATTTAGCAAATTAATTTCTATATTATTCTAGTAACTATAGATGCCAAGTTATTTCATCCTAACCAAACAAAATGATTACTTATCTAGCTTTGTGGTTCTAATGAAATTGAAAAATCAGAGCCCAGTGACTCTAAAGAAGAGATTTTTTAAAATGATTCCATGTTCTCTTGGTACCTTGAGAAAGATTGTAACTATTGCCCAATATGTGGAGCTTATATTGGCCCATTTTCAGTTTGTCTCTTATCAGGGTATCAAGATCTCAGTCATAATAGCTGGAGCCTGTTTAATATTCCTATAAATATAGACAACATTCTAGAAGATATCTTTTCAAATCTGGTATCTAAATATGAATATGGATGTCCATAGCAGCTCCTGAAGCATCTCCTGATTATTGATCAGCACGGATTACTAGTGTTGAAATTAAGAAACTTGGAAAGTTTTAGTTGATAGTGGTGGTGGTGGTAGTGCTTTCATCTACTGGTCTCCAGAAGACATTCTCAGCAGGACAAGGATGAAGATTAAAAGCAAGTAGTGAGAAAGTGGGGCTTTGGACTTTAACATTGCTGAAATGTGGTGTCTGGGTGATGTCATGATAAAAACTGTACTCTGGGAAGCAGGTAACTGAAGTAGATTAGAGGAGAAGGTCACAAGGGTTACAGAGGTACAGAAATTAGGAAGCAAATTTATTGAAACCAACATCTAGGATGGTGCTGTTGCAGATTCAAGTTCAAGTGAGATCCTAGAGGCCTCACCAATTTCATTGTCCTTGCTAATTTCCCCTCCCATTCTTCCCAATGAATGTACCTAATCTATATCTTTCGCCTCAAAACCTAATCAACTCTCATTCTCAACAAAAATTTCAACCACCTATTTCTAGAAGAAAAACTAAGGTCACTCACTAATATCCCCTTCAATATCCCCATGCCTACACCATCATTTGCCTCTCTTTTTCAAAGGCTAAATCCTCCTATTTCCTTCAAGGTTTAAACAAGGATTTTCTGCTTTTTCTCTTAATTGTGCTTTCAATAATGGCTTCTTTGAATTCATGTGTACATCTCTCCAGTTTCATCAAAAAACTTTGGATCAATGAAGTCTACTATGTCTAAAACTGTCCTTGAAATGCAATGCACCCAAGCACAAGCTGAGTGGATGGATCGATGGATCGATGGATGGATGAATGATGTAATAAACCAAGGAAAGGAAGATGTTATTTGGAGAATCTAAGTGGTAGATATGTGGATGTTCACAATACAATCCTTTCAACCTTTCTGGATGTTTCAAAATGATCATAGATTTTTGGGATCAGGCCTAGGTCACACTGTAACATGGCTAAACACACTGAGAAGGTCAAGATCGTTGGTAAATACTGACGTGCTATAGTGTCTCTCTCCGGAAAATGATAAAGAAAATTGAAACCAGCCAGCACTCTAAGTATACTTGCTCCTTCTATGACAGGACCATGGGCATCTGACATTGTGGTTCCTGAATGAAAACTGTGGTTGTTGGGGCCTGGGCCTACAACAAACCTCTATTGTCACAGTTAAGTCTGCCATCAGACAACCAAAAGAAATAAACATATCAACACAAACGTATGGATTAATGGATTAATTTATGTTAAAAAACCATAAATTTGAAAATATTGGTTGAGTGAGGCTTCTGATCCAGTTTCTTCCCAAGCTGTCATTCAATCTTTCTTTCTTTTTCCATCTGAACATTTTGAAAGAGTAGACTATAGTGATTACCTCCATTAGCTCCTTACCATCCAGTAACTACTTTTTCTCATATCTTTAAAAAAGAAATAAATGCTGGGGGCTAAAGAGATGGCTCAGCAGTTAAGAGCACTGGCTGCTCTGCAGAAGACTCAGGTTCGAATCCCAGGACCCACATAGCAGCTAACAACTCCAGTTCCAGGGGATCCAACACTTTCTTCTGACCTCTGTGGGCATTGCATGACAGGGGTGCAACTACATACATGTAGGCAATGCACTTATACACACAAAAAATAAAGTATTAAAAAAAGAAATAAAGTAGATGCCAAACTACAGTTGTCCCCTTTAGACTCCATCCAGTCCCTTTCTCTTCTGGCCGCTAAGACATCATCATTGTTCTAATCCTGGTATGTATTTCTTCCATATGTGTATATGTATATGCAAATCCTTTGATGATTTTTTTCTATTGAATTTTTTGTGTCTTTCTAAAATTTACCCACATACATATAAAATATATTCTAGAACTTACCTTTGCATTCAGTATTATATTCTCAAGATTTATCTAGTTATTCCTTGTGAACCTACTCTACTCATTTTAACTATTGTATAGCTTTTTGTCATAAAATAATCCACTATTGGGGCTGGAGAGATGGTTCAGTGGCTAAGAGCACTGATTGCTCTTGCAGAGGACCAGATTCAATTCTTATCACTCACATGGCGGCTAACAGCCATCCTAACTCCAGTTCCAGGGTATCCAAAGCCCACTTCTGACTTCCGTGGGCATTGCATGACACAGGTGCACCTACCCACATGCAGGCAATACACTTATATACATAAAATAAAAATATTTTAAAACGCCACCATTAGCTTAATCTACTGTGTATGATAGTTTCCACATTCTGACTATCTTAAACAATGAAGTCAGCATCTTTAAGGTACTTCTTGTTCTTCATAAGTTTGCATTTTTTCTGAATGTATGTCTTGAAATTGGGCTATAGTAGAGTTTACGTGTATTCAGTGCCGCAAGTTTCTTTCCAGAGTAGCTGTACCAAGTGATAGAATATAAGAGTTTCTTTCTTTACATCTTGCCAATATTTAGCATTGTTCACTTTTTTGGGGGTCATTCTCAAGAATATATATGAAAAGCAATCCAAATTGAAAATTTGCATTTTCCATTTCAATAGAGAGGGCAATCGTCTCTTCACTTGCTATTGTCAGTTTGAGATTTACTTGTCTGAATTGCCTATTCCAGTTCTTTGATGATTTTTTTTCCCTAGTGTATTTTGTCTTTTTCTATTTATAAAAGTTCTCCCTATTTATACTGTGGCCTAATCTATTCATTTTCATTTATTTATTTATTATTTATTTATTTTTGGTATGAGTTGTTCTGTCTGCATGTGTGTCAGTGCACCCGTGTCATGCAGTGTCCACGGAGGTCAGAGGAAGGCATCAGATTCTCTGGAACTGGAGTTACCGACAGTTGTGTTTTGAAATTCTGCTAAGCCATTGATTTTTGAATATTGATTTTTGGATCCATCAACCATGAAGAACTTGCATGAGTAGTAATAAAATATCAAAGGATTATCTTGAATATACTATGTAGAAGATAATTATATCACTTGCATATAATGATTATTTTTGTTTCTTAGTTTCAATGTCTGAACATTTTTTTCTTATCTTACAATATTCATTAAGAACCCTAGAACCATGGATTGATTATCTGTGTCTTGTTCTTAGCTTTGAGCAGAAATTTTCCTATTTTGCCATTAAATGCAATATTTACTATAGTTTTTTAAATACATTTAGTATGGTCAGCTGTATTTCTAGTTTTCTAAGAAGCATATTTTGAAATTATGAAATGAATGTTAAATGTTGCAGATTTTTCTGTATTTATTGAGATAATCACTTAATTTTCTCCATTAATTTCATATCAGTGAATTATATTAATACATTTTAAAAATAAAATATTCATTTCTGGAATTAAACCTTCCTTAATCTTATATTTTCAATAAACTGCAAATATTTTACTTAGCTTTTATGCCTCTATGCTTCTCTGTGAGTCTAGTCAATAATCTTCCCCTCACGGATTTCTCTTGTCTTGCTGGAATGGTCTCCCTGGAGATTCAAGGGTATTGCCTCAACTGTCAAAATAATATGTAAGTTGACAAATTTAAAACCTTTTCTTTTAAGATCTATATTACTACACCCTATGCTACATTTAGAACAATTGATCACTTCCTTTAATTTTATTCTTGAAGCTACACATAGTGGTGTTCCCTGTAGCCACAGGTAGGAGAGGTTGTGAAAGAGGATTGCTTGAGCTCAGGAGTTTGAGGCCAGCCTGGGCAACATAGGAGACCTTTTCTCTTTTTGTAAAGGATTTTTTTATTTGAATGACATCATACATGTATCATTCTGTCATACATCTCTGATCATTTTTTCTGCCTTCTTTGTGATCTTACCTTCTCTCTGGAATCTTCTTGAACTCTTCTTACCTTACAGATGTTCACCAAGCATCCTAAAACACCCTCAGTGCTCACGTACTACCTTACCTGTACAGATATAAAATCCAGTGCTATAACTTGAGTCCACATCTCTCCTCTCAGTTCTAGATTTTTAAAAAATATTTTATTTATTATTTTTATTTTATGTGTATGCGTGTATTGCCTGCGTGTAGGTAAGTGCACCTGTGTTGTGCATTGCCCATGGAGGATAGAAGAGGCTATCGGATCCCCTGGAACTGGAGTTATGGACAGTTGTTAGCTGCCATGTGGGTGCTGGGATTCGAACCCAGGTCTTCTGCAAGAACAACCAGTGTTCTTAACCGCTGAGCCATCTCTTCAGCCCCTCAGTTCTAGGTTTTTCCTGTCTCATTCAGGCTTATCCAAAGGTACCTGGGACCTAATATCTTCTGAATGGAATTCATCATCTTCTCCATTGAGCACATTTTCCTCCTGTTAATAGTCTTAGTTCATGACCCCATTACCCGTACTTGTCACCCAGGAAGGAACTCATTGATAGTCTCCCTCCTTCATCTTTCAAATCCAGCCCTCGCCATGTCCTGACAGTTTAACTTCCTAAACAGTGCCAGACTTGTTTCTGCCTCTGGATCCTCACTGTCCTACCTCAGACAGGGCTTTTGTGTAGACAAGAAAAATATGCTAACAAATTTCCTCTCTTTTTTCTATCGTAAGTGTGGGTGCAACTGAAACTCTTTCCCTACTGTTCTTTTTAAACACTGAAATAATTTACTTAAAACTCTGATCTTGCCACACCTTTTTTTTGGCCTAAAACCCTTGAGCATCTTTATATTACAGACAAGATAGTGAATGCTTGTAATATTAGTTTGAGTCCATCATCATCTAGTCTATAAGTTTTTCTCTGTCATTCACAGCTGAACCTTGTCTCTAACAACTCAAAACTGCATCTAGTTGCCTATATAATCTGTCTTTATCTTGCTACACCTTTGTCTTTCTAGAAGATACACTTTCTTTATTTCTCCTACCTCTAACTGCAATCTAGTTTTGCCCTGTCTCTGTCTGACTCTTCACATCCTTTAAGCTCTGACTCACCTGGCAGCTTATTAAAAAACCATACCTAACCCTGATTTCTTCTGAGGGCTTCACTAAATGCTTCTCTTTTATGATCTCATAAAAACTATGATTATTTTGATATTTTGCACTTACTGCATTGCACTGTAATTGTCTGTTTATGTATCCCCACTGAACTGTAAACTCAGCAAAAGGAGAAAATGAATTTTATTCATGCTTAAAATTCCAGAACATAGCAGAGTATCTAGTACATAAATATTTGTTAAAATCAGTAAATAAATGATTTAGTTTAATTGAACTTGTTCTTGTAGAAAACGTTTAGGTTTTTTTTTCTAGCTACTATTATTTAAATTTTGGATTTCTCTAGACTTTTGCCTTATTAATTTAATTTTTAAAATATTTTAATCATTATTTTTATTTTATGTGTATGAGTATATTCCATGAATGTGTGTAAGTACATCCATGTCATGCAATGCCCACGGAGGTTAGAAGGGGTTGGATCCCCTGGAACAAATGGTTGTTAGTCACAATGTGAGTGCTGTGAATCGAACCCAGGTCCTCTGCAAGAGCAGTAAATTTTCTTAACTACTGAGCCATCTTTCCAGCCACAATTAAATTTTTATCACTTTGGTTAACCAACTTAAAATTGTGTGTGTGTGTGTGTGTGTGTGTGTGTGTGTGTGTGTGTGAAAACATAGGCCAGTGAGATGGCTCAGTGACTGAAGGTTCCTATCCAAGCTGATACTTTTGCAATTTTAAAAAATTACATTTTTTGTTGGTGCACACCTTGAATCCCAGCACTCAGGAAACAGAGGCAGACAGATCTCTATGAGACTGAAACCAGCCTGGACTAGATAAAGCCTACAAGGAGATCCTGTCTCAAAAAATAAAATAAAAAAGCAAACAAAAAAAGGCAGAAATAATGACATCTCGGTGTGGGTAGCAGTACAGTACAGAATTACTGGAACAATAGATACAAAACAAGACACAATGAGGACAGGAGGAACACATCCTAGCTATCCTCATAGTCAATTCAGGTTGCTATAATAAAGTATTGTGGACTGGATGACTTAGACTTAGAAACAACAGAAATGTATTTCTCTCCATTCTGGAGGCAGGAAGTCCTAGATCAGGATGTCAGCACCATCAGTTCTGGATAGGACAGGGCCCTCTTCCTGGTTACTGACTGGTATGTGCTATTATATCCCTATATGACAGAAAGAAGGCAGAAATGGTCTCTGGGATTTAAAAACAACAACATCAACAACAGGGTCTCACTATGTAAGTCTGGCTGGAACGTACTGTGTAGATCAGGCTATGTGATGGCTAATTCTGGGTGTCAACTTGACTGGATCTGGGAGTAACTGAAATGAGAGAGATCTTCTTGATTGGATCATCTGAAGCTGGAAGACATACCCTAAATCTGGGTGTTGCCTTCTGATGGCAGCCCATATAAAAGGCCATGCTTGCTTCTTGCTGCTTGCCTTCTCTCTCGCTGGTGAGTTTGTCTTGCTGCTGTAGACTGAAGACTAACTGATCTTTTGGAATTCATCAGACCTTCAATGTCAGATTGGGACTACTGAGACATCCAGCCTCATAGTCTGAGTGACTACAGATTCTCAGCCTGTCCAGTGTGGTGCAGCCATTGTTGGACTACTTAGACTCTATTCTTGAGCTAATCTGATAAATCCCTATATACTCATTCTACCGATTCTGTTTCTTTAGAGAACCCTGACTAATACAGATTGGCCTCAAATTTTCAGAAATCTTCCTGCCTCTGCTTCCCAAGTGCTGGAATTTATGGGCCACTGTACCATGCCCAGTTTATGAGGTGCTGGGGATCAAACCCAGGGCTTCCTACTTGTTAGGCATATTTTTGATCTTTTTGAGACAGGGTCTCCCTGTAGCCCCAGCTGGCCTGGTTTCACTATGGAGACCAGGCTGCCCTTGAACTCACAGAGTCCGCCAGCCTCTGCCTCCCAAGTGCTAGGATTAAAGTATTTTATTTTAGTTTTTGAAACAGGCTTTCCCTGTAGCTCCAACTAGCTGACCTGCAACTTGCTAAGTAGACCAGGCTGGCCTCAATCTCACAGAGATTTACCTGCCTCTGCCTCTGCCTCCTAAGTGCTGGATTAAAGGCCTGCACCACCAAACCCACCTCTCTGGAGTTCTTTATACAGGGAGTAATGCCATCATGAGGATACCACTCTCATGACCTGATTACTTCCCAAAGATGCCTTTCAACATATGGATTGGGGTGGGGTGTGTATACATTCAATCTCTTGCTCCTGCCTTACTTCTAGTTTACATTAGTGCTGTGCTAAAGGGGAATCAACACAGTCATACTGTGAGTGCATTGTTATTAAAGTTAGATATAACCTTGCAATTTACATGAACTCATCTAGAAACCCCATCACATGTCTTAGAGGAAAACCAATGCTCTCTCCAAATGGGCAGGCAATTCAGGGCTGCCCATTCTCTTGGCAGTCTGGGGATTAGATTTCTGGCCTCTGTTGAATTCCCATTCCTTACTCTGTGTCTTGCAGCTGTTCTTTTATCCGCTTTTGGCACTGACCCAAGGTTGGGTTACGGCCCCTCCTTGATTTCCCACCCCAAATTCATAAGAGGCAGCTGCATGTGGTAGGCACTTCCTGGAAATTCAAAGATAGCGTTTGCCATTGGGGGTGGTAGGGGATATACTGCAAACAGGCAGTGTTCTTCAGCAGCCAATTTAAAACTGAAAGCTCCATTTCCTTTTTCTATCTCCACCGACCCAAGTGTACGCCTTCTGGCACTTCACTCAGCCTTCTTCCCAGATCACCCAATCGGATATGCAAAATGATTTTTGTGAATTTTTCATTGTTTCTTTCCAATTCATATACCCTCACCTACCATCTCATTTACTCAGCATTTCTCAGGATATCATTCTAAACAAAGAACGCTTTTGCCAGTTTTAAAAACAGTAATTTTTTTATTCCTTTACTATATTTCTATTAATAGTATATATTCAGTATTTGTAAATTTACAACTTCAATATTGATCATTTCAATCTATGTTATTATATCTTCTCAACTAAATGTTTTGGTTTTTGGTGGGGGGGGCGGTTGGTCTACTTGTTTGGATGGGTTTTTGAGACAGGTCTCTCTGTTACCCAAGCTGGCCTGAACTCTATATGGACCAGGCTGGCCTTGATCTCACAGCGATCCTCTTGCCTCTGCCTTGAAAGTGCTGGAATTAAAGGCATGCACCACCAGGCCCGGCCTAAATGCTTTAATTTTAACTCATATAAAATAATGCCATTAGTTACGATGATCAATGCTTGAATCAGGTGGGTAGTCACTCTAGTGTTCCAGAACAATTAAATGAAGTAGTAATTTTGATAAAAACCTCAAAGTATTGAGCCATAAAAGGTTCAAAATATTATCAAGTTAGTGCCTTTACATAGTATTCCTTATATTCTAAATGCATATATGTAGCCATTCCAAATGGAGTGTTTCTAAACAACAGCATAAGCTAATGGTTCAGAAACTTCTAGAGTCTTTAGTGGACTTCCTCTTTTAAAAGCTTGAAATCATTCTTTCCAGCAAATACTTGTCAAGAGCTGACTTTGAGTCAGGGACCATGATAATCCCTGGAGCCTGACTAAAGAAAAGAGTTGAACTCCTTGCTCTCATGGCACATATATTCTAGCAGAGAACTCTGGCAATAAGAACAAAACATTGTTACACATTGTAGTAAGTTCTATGAAGAAAATCAACATGCTGAGTTGATAGAGAATGAGTGGGGGTAGAGGCTGGACTCTGGACAGATAGCTTGAAAGTCCTCTTTGAACTGTTATCTGAGACCTAAGTGATCGGAAGGAACCAGTCATGCAAAGAAAGGGAAGACCAGTTAAGAGGCCATTGCTGTAGTCCTGGTAAGAGATAATAATGATTTGGAGTAAGGTGGAAACATTCAAGAGAAAGGAGATACAGTGAGGAAATACTTTGGAGATGGAGCTAAAGTAATATTTACCAATGGGGAGAAAGAAAAATCAGAGGTAACATCTATGTTTGCAGCTTATAACACATTGTGTTTTTGATTGTTCATTTGTTTGTTTGTTTGTTTGTTTGTTTGTTTGTTGTAGCACTGGGGATTGAACCCAGGGCCTGGCAATGCTAGACAAATCCTCTACTATTGAGCTATATCCCCAAGTCGCTTTACTTTTCAAATTTTGAGAAAGGATCTCACTAAGTCACCCAAGCTCACCTTGAACTCACTCTGTAGCCCAGATAGGTCTTTAACTTGCAATCCTCCTGCCTCAGCTATCCAAGTAAATGGGACCACAGACCTGTGCCACCAGGCCTGGCTATACAGGTCATTTTGACACTAAGATGGAGAAAACTTGAAGAACTTGGGTTGGAAATCTAGGGCTCTGTTTTGGAGTACTAAGTTTGAGGTTCGTCCTAGTTTGTTTCTTCATTGCTGTGACAAAATACTTTGACCAAACCAATTTGGGGAGGAAAGGGTTTATTTAGCTTACATCTCCCAGGTCCCAGTTCATCAGGGAGCCCAAGGTAGGAACTCAGGGCAGGAACCTGGAGGCAGCAGCTGGAGCACAGGCCCTGGAGGATCACTGCTCACTGACTTGCTCCCCTGGTCCCTGCTCAGCCTTCTTTCTTATGCAACACAGGCCCATCTGCCCAGGGGTGGCACCACCCACAGTGGGCTGGGCCCTCCCACATCACTCAACAATCAAGAAGGTACCCCATGGACATGGCCACAGGCCAGTCCAATGAAGGCAATTCCCCAATTGAGGCTCCCTCAACCCAGGTGTGTCAAGTTGACACTAAAGCTATCCAGCACAAGGTTCCTCTCAGATATTCAAACAGAGACACTGAAATTATTTATTTGTGTGTACGGGGTGGGGGACTGAGGGCACATGACTCTTGCAAGTTCTCTCCTTATACCATGTAGATCCTAGGTATCAAACTCAGGTCTTCAGGCTTAGTAGCAAGTGCCATTACCCACTGAGCCATCTTGTGGGCTCATGGGCACTATTTAAAGCCACAGAATGAATGATCTCTCCTAGGGAATAAAGTTATCCTTAGAGAAGAGGCCCCTAGACTGAGAACCAAAGCACTCTAAGGTTTAAAGTTCAGATAGAAATGCAAAACTTAAAAAGGACTGAGATGGAACAGCAAGTGAAACAGGATAAAGCCAAGAAGCTGTTGGGTACCTTAAAAATCAAGAAATAGTCAACAATTAAGTTAGAGTCAGAAAGTCATGTCCACTATATATATAGCATACCCAGGACAAGATTCTCCTGGGTCTGCAAGCTTACTTAGCTAGAATCAAGGCAAGAATGATTTCTAACACCAAACATTTCAGGAAAGATTTTACAATCTAACAGGGTATCCAAGGAAGTAGCAGATCAGGGTATTTAGCATGTGTTATGGTTCTTGCAGGACTGACTGAACATGAAGTCAGAGGCAGTGAATAAGTGGCGCTGGGCTGCCTCATTATTGGCATAAATTTGTTGGCTGATTCTTAGAAGATAATTCCAAAAGATCTTTGTGTTGAGAACAAAGTGTAAAATCATGATTATAAAATTAATATGGGAGTTTCACAATTTCTATGCTAAAAGTGGGATTGTCTGCCAATTTGTACCTAATTTTTAAAATTTTTGTCATTTATGTGTGTGTGTGTGTGTGTGTGTGTGTGTGTGTGAGTGAGTGATGGGGGAGGGCAGCAGGTGCCATGGTACATGTGTGGAGACCAGAGGACAATTTTGTGAAGTATTCCACCAGTATGAGGGCTCTTGAGATGAACTTAGGTCACCAGGCTTGTGCAGCAAGTGTCTTTACCAGCAAAGCCATCTTGCCAGCTCCTAATTCTTTTTTATAGGTGGCATTGATCATTAGGCCCCTGGTGGGTAAGCCCAGTTCCCAGTTGAAAACAGAAGCACTGATTGAAAGAAACAAGCCTTTTTATTTTGGTCTTACCATAGGCAGCAGACATTCCAGAGCACATTCCCTTGATGGCAAGGGCTATGCCAATGAACAATACACCCGTTTTTGAGGCAGGCCATTTTATCAGTTAATTTGCTGACATAGAGCTTTGATACAATCATTTCAATGCCAGGAACATCTTGATGTGGCTGCCTTGGTGTGGCTGTTTTGATATGGGAACATTTTGACTCTGCCTGAAAACAAACCAATAAACTTTCACTTACAAAAAATTTGTATCAAGTAACATGCATGACAGATTTCTTCACCCACTTCCCGAGCCTTATCTCATACCTTACTCTTCACAGTAGAAACCAGATTGCAGAAGCAGACAGTGTGGTATCTCCATCAAGGACAGAGGATATCAGAAAGGTGGACCCAACTCATTAACACAACTTGAAGGGAGAAAAATGATTCTAGAAAAGCTGACTATTCTTGAACCAATCTCAGCCTCTTGAAGAAACCATGCAACACACACGTATTCCAGTGCCAGAGGCTTCCAGAAGCCCCATTGTGTGACATGCCGCTCTACTTCTCAAGTACTTGCAACAGCTGTTGTGTGGTCAGGAGTTTCTGTTGACAAGACATAAACTTTTGAATGAAGAACAGCACCAGTGAGCATCCATATTAAGAGAGTCCCAGTACTACTTACACAAAGATGGAGCAGCCACCCCAGGCTGCCAAGTGACAGGTGTGGGTGTGGAGAAATCAATTGCCTGGGTTTTGGATTGACTCAAGGTTGATATTTTGTCATCCAGACAAGGATATGGCAAGGATATTAAAATATTTTGGCCTCTTGTTCCCCTCATATGATCAAGGATCTAAATGTTCCATCTTGTGTTTCACCAAAGTTGAATAGAGAATATAAACTAACTTCCTCCACAGCAAATTCTTCTTCTCTCTAATAATTCTTTATTTAAGCAATAATAGAGGTGAAACACTTACTCTGGGAAGCCAGATAAATCATTAATATGATTAATGGCATAATTTCTTTAACACTGGGTATTCATATCACTTATGCTCATGAAATAAAATATTAAATATTTTGAAAAAGTTATCTATTTCTGTCACAATTATTTCTTTAAAGATTTGAAGTATCACTTAATTTTAAAATGTTCATTTAGAGTATCACACAAGATGTACTATGAAAATCTATACAATTCACATGATCTGTCTCCTGGAAACACTAATTTTTCCTCTCTCCAAGTGAATTTTACTTCCGTTTTCCCACTGTAAAGACTTCCCATTTTGCTTTAATCTCAATCCTTTCTGAATATTCTGATTTTAATTTTGGTCAACAAATACAGATAAATACTAATCACTGTGTATCAATCACTGTGCTAGGTACTACAGGGAACAAACATTTAAATATAAATAAGAAATAGGCTCCTGCCCTTAGAAATCATCAAAGGAGATTAATTTTGCAATTGAGAAAATACAAAAATTAATTAATTAATTAAAAACAGATATTACTGAGTACTTTTCTTAAACATTTAATTATCTGCTAGAGCTATAGGTGCCAGCTCAGGGGTGAAGCATGTGCTTAGCATACACAAGGTCCTAGGTTCATTTCACCACCTCATAAAAACTAAACCAGAACTGGCCCAGTGAGATGGCTTAGCAGGTAAAAGCACTTGCTGTCAGTCATGACCACCTGAATTCAATCCCCAGTACCTCCACGGTAGGAAAAAAACCAACTCTTCCTGCAAGTTGTCCTCTGACCTCCATGTAGCATGCATACATGCCCCCGCAATACATCCATCCATCCATACATACATACATACATACACAAATAACAAATAAATAAATAAAGTTAAAACTATAAAACATACTGGTCATAGTAGCCCATTTCCATTATCCCGGTTCATAGGATGTCGAGGCAAGAGGATTACCAGTGCCTAGGCCAGGCTGGACTACACAAGGAGACCCAAGCTCAAACAAACAAAACAAAACAAAACAGCAAAACAAAACAAAATAGATTTACGTGGGTGTAGCCTAGTGGTAAATCATTTGCATAGCACATGCAAAGCCCCGTCTTCAATCTTCAACACTTCAAACAGAAGTATCATCTGATAGATATCAGGTGCCAGAAGCCAGCATGATCAAAATTATTTGACCCTGCAGTGGTTGGAGGAATTAGACCCTACCAGAGAAAGAAATGGGAAAATGATTTTTAACCAGAGAGACTTCTCCATGATAAGCACTGTACTAAATGTTTTTGTGAACCTTATCTCATGTAACCCTTCTAACAGTCCCATTGATAAAGGAAGAAACAGCAACTCAGCAATGCTACAGAACTTCTCTAAGGTCACATAGCTCAGCTTTGATATGGAGATTGAATTCAAATCTAGTAGAATCCCCCTTTCCAGTCACCTCAAGGAAGGCAGTGATATGGGCACAAGAAGAACAGGCAGCTTCTGATGTGGACAGGACACAAATGCCAGAAAGACTGTGTTATAAAGACTTTATAAACAGAACACAAAGCAAATGATTATAGTCAGTCTAGATCTACCACTGGGCAATTCAGTGGGTGCATGGATCATCGTTGTTTGTTCACATAACTTCTCATAAGTTTGTCAGATTATTCCTGAATGTCACAAAAATAGACTAATAAAAATTAATGTTTAGCTCTCAAAGTGTATCTATCTTTTAGGTCTTGAATCTGGAAAGGTACCTTTTCCTCCAGAAAGAAAAATTATTAAACCAACATTTATTGAACATGTACTAGTGCTGGGCTCTGTATTAAATACATGTATTCTACATACATATAAAATGAAGTAAAATCCAGGGATTGAACTCAGGTCATCAGGTTTGGCGGTAAACGTGTTTGCCCATTGAGCCATTTCACTGGCCCCAGATTATGGATCTAAAACCAGGAAAGGACTCAGTTCTTTGTTTCCCCTCTCTTCTCCTCCTTCCTCTCTTCTCAGATCATTCATGTGGTAGAAGCCACCTACCATAGGAATGCAAATTCATATGGAGAGGTCCATGCAGTCATATGAGTCCACTTGGAAGCAGAATCTTCAGCTCCAATCAAACTGCAGATGACTGGGATTGGTCATTGGTTTGATTGCAACATATCAGAGACCTTGAGCTAAAAAACATCCAGTTATGTCACTCTCCAACTTCTGACCCCCTAAATGCTGAGAAACAGCATTTGTTTTCTTGAACTGTGAAATTTTGGAGTAAGTTGTTACTGAACAATAAGTAACCCATCATGTCCTCTCTTCTAAACTGTTCTTATTTCTGTGGGCTTTGTCCTGATTAGTCTGGTCTTCTTTCCAGTGACTCCACCCCTCACACACACACACACACACACACACACATGCACACACATGCACGCAGCCATGTACACAAGCACCCATACACACACTGCACTTCTCAGCTTCTTTCTGTTTTTTACAAATAATCAATTGTCATAGAGAGAATTTTTCTCTTCCTATTGACTATAGATCTATTGCCTGGCCTAATCTCTTAATGGGGTGAAAAGTTGATTACACTAGGAAGACATCTTAGATTCCTTTTCTTTTTTCTACTTGCCCCACTCTGCCCCTCTGCTCTGTTCCATTTCTCTCCTTTCCACCATTTTTCTTTAAGGAACAGATGAAAAGGAATAGTCAGGTTAGTTAGTTGATAACTAATTTCCAGTATCCCAGGTACTAGGGAGGCTGAGGCAGGAGGAGTGTTTGAACTCAGGAGATCTAGATCAATCTGGACAATAGTGCAAGACTCAGTCTCAAAAAGGAAAGTTAATATCAAAAAAAAATATTATTCTACCAAATATGCTTTTTCCATGAAACAACTATATTTTCATCCCCATTTCACAGACAAGAGGTTTTCTTATACTAGATCATGTGGCTAGTAGGTAATCCAACCAGGACCAAACCCCAAGGTTGACTAACTCCACAATCCCTGCTTCTTTTTGGCAATTCTAACCATTTTATGCTTTCCATGACAATTATACTGATGTGGTAGCAAAATATAACAAAAAGATGAGATGTGTAGATTGTGTGTCCACTTTAAAGATAGCACATATAATGAATTATCAATGAATATTAATTCTAAGAAATATTTATTTATAGTCTGTCTAGACAAATAGCTTCCTTGTATCTATTCATTCCAATGTCTTTGGGAGTAGAAAAAGGAAGTTCACAGGCAAGCTCCTGCTGAGCAGGGAATTTGGCTGAAAGTATATGCCCCAGTAGGGGAGCTCTCTGACTTTCCTCCAGTCCCAGCTGGGATTCTGTAACAAGTTCCCTTCCATTCTCTACAGCAGCTATGCCACACATTCTCCACTCTGCAAATCTTTAAACATCCATGCCTTCCACCCACACCGACACTTCATCTTCACTCTCAGCAAATGACTCAACACCCACTGCCAGGGAAAACACCAACCACCCCACAGAAACCACCTCGACTTCCCAGACTTCCCACTCCCACAGCCAAAAGCCTTGCTTCCCCCCACCAGACAATGGGAGCATTTCTTTTGGCAGGAGCTACAGCCTGGGCCTATCCTTTGGATCTGTAACCCTCCCATTTTATCAGAAATCTTACTAACTCTCTCTTCCCTTCCCTATTAAATCCTTTCATCAGTGTTTAAAATATCCATCTCTGCTTATGGAACACAAGGTAAACAACAAAGCTCTCCCAAGACACTGCCCTTTATCTACATTGCCCTGATCAACCACAGTCTTTGAGAATTTTCTACACTTGGCATCTCTACTTCCTTAACCTCCCAGTCCTCGCCCCACATCTCAGCTTATGCCACCAACATTTCTCTCAGTCTGCTGTCACCAAGGGCACCAATAAGCTCCTTAATGTAAAACCCTAGGGACATTGTTCTCCTCTCAGTGTTTGACACTGCTCTCACCTGTCTCTTGACATTGTCTTTGCTTGGTTGGATTTTCTCTCTGCTCTGTATTTTCTTTTCTTTTCTTTATCTCTGTCTCTTTTTTAAAGACAATATCTCATGTATCCCAAGTTGGCCTTGAATTTTATACATAGCTAAGTATGACCTTGAGGACTGGAGAGATGGCTCAGTGGTTAAGAACATTCACTACTCTTGCAGAGGACCCAGGTTCAATTCCCAGCACCCACATGGCAGCTATGAACCGTCCTTAACTCCAGTTCCAGGGGACTCCGAAGCCCTCTTCTGACCTCCGCGGCATTACACGGGTACACTCACATACATGCAGACAATACACTCATACACATAAAATTAAAAAAAAAACAAACAACTAAGTATGACCTTGAATTTCTGATTCTCCTGCCTCCACTCATGAGTAAACAACCACGCCAAGTTTATAGGGTGATAGGGATCAAACCCAGGACTTTGTGTATGTTAGTATTCTACCAACGGAGCTACTTCTGTAGTCCTCTGCCTTTTAACACCCTCTTCAACTGGGCATCCCTTTCCCTTGCGGCCCTGTATCAGGACCTGGCCTCTTCCTTATCAGTCTATACTACAGATTTGATGATGAGCCCATGCACTCCCTTGGTGTTACTTACCATCTATTGGCCTGTGACTCCCAAATCTATAATCCCAACTAGATACATCAACCTGTTTCTTTGTTATTTTCACTTAGATCTACTAAAGGCACTTCAGCTCACCCATTCCAGACTCATTTACTTTTTCCTCACAAGGTGTTCTTTCACCTGTAATCTTTCCTTGTTTTTTTAGACAGGGTCTCCCTGTAGCACCAGCTGTCCTGGAACTCACTATGTAGACCAGGCTGGGCTTGAACTCACAGAGGTCTGCCTGCCTCTGCCTCCTGAGTGCTGGGATTAAAGGTGTGCACCACCACACCGGCAAAAATAGTTTTTATTTGTAAACATTCTGTTTATTATTTTTATTTTATGTGCATGAGTGTATTGCCTGCATGTGTGTAATGCCTGTGTTGTGCAATGCCAGAGGAGGTCAGAAGAGGGCATCGGATTCCCTGGAACTGGAGTTGTAGATGGTTGTTAGCTGCCATATGGGTGCTGGGAATCAAATCTGGGTCTTCTGTAAGAGCAGTCAGTGCTCTTAACTGCTTCCATCTCTCCAGACCCTCTCTTATAATCTTTAAAAGATTTTTAGGTTACTATACAGAGTAATGGGCTTCAGCATGGCATCTCCACATATAGGTGCCATGCAATCTGTTCTCATTTGTTCCCTGTACCTACCCTCCTCTGTGCCCCTGCTCCCTTCCACCTGTCTCTTTCATCTTCCAATTGATTTCAACCTTAGCTTTCTTTTGTATATATCTTATTTACTTTATTATTATGATGATGTTTATCTGTGTGTGTGTGTATATGTGTGCGCATGTGTGTGAATGTGGGTGTGCCCATGCCACAGCATGCCTGTGGAGGTCAGAGGACAACCTTGGGCGTCAGTCCTTGCCTTTCACCTTGTTTGGACAGGGTCTCTCTCTTTCTTTTTCTGCTGCACATGCCAGGCTAGTTGGCCCACAAGCTTCCCGGGATTCTCTTGACTCTGCTTCCCAACTCTCCGTAAGCGCACTATGAACACAGACGTGCACTAGTGGACCTCACTTTATGTGGGTTCTGGATCTGGGGATTTGAACTCAGGTTCACACACTTCCTTAGCAAGTGTTTTACCTGCTGAGCCATCTCCTCAGTCCCCCAACCTCAGCTTTATTTCTGCATATATTCTATTACCCTCCTTAAGATTTCTTCCTCTCATGATCCTATTTTTCCATATAAACACATATATTGGGGCTGGAGAGATGGCTCAGCAGTTAAGAACACTGACTGCTCTTGCAGAGGACCTGGGTTCGATTCCCAGTACCCACATGACGGCTACAAACCGTCCTTATTTCCAGTCCCAGGGGAAACTGAAGCCCTCTTCTGACCTCCACAGCATGGCATGACATGGGTGCACTCACTTACATGTAGGCAATACACTCACACACATAAAATAAAAATAAATAATATAAAAACAAAGAACACATATATTACATATGTATATTTGTATGCATACATACATATGCAATTTTATTTTATTTTGAGACAGGGTCTCCCTGTAGCCCCAGCTGTCCTGGAACTCACTATGTAGACCAGGCTAGTCTCAATCTCACAGAGATCTGCCTACCTCTGCTTCTTGAGTGTTTGGGATTAACAGTGTGTACCACTGTGCCCAGCCAGTCCCAATTCTTTAAAATATTAAATCAGTCTTGCATTCTAAGAAAATCTGATTTGGTCACAGCATACTTTCTATCTTCTGTTTTATTTATTGGTTTTACTGAAGTTTTGCTTAAAATTCCTTTACTTATCTTATGATGAATATTGGATCAATTTTGTGTTTAGACCTAGGTTCTATCTCTCACACACCTAATTTTGTCTATGCAAATATTTCCAAGCCAAAAAGAAAAGATATGAAATTCAAAACACTTCTGTTTCCAAGAATTTTCTATAAAGGTTACTTAACCTGTGTCTGCGATTTTTTTTTTTTTTTTTAACCTATTGTGGATGAAATGAAAGTACTTTCCTACACAAGCATTTAAGCCTCATACAAAGTCAGGAATTTTGCTAAAGATGTATGCCATGGTGGTAGATAACTTGGGTCAACATACCTCTTGAATGGTATCTAATTTTCTACAATGATAATACATCTATCTGTCTTCTCTTTCAGAACCCAAGGCAGGTAAGGCTGTATAACAGATTGAGAATTTAGTCTCTGGTATAGAATTGCCTGGGTTAAAATCTAGGCTCTGCAACATCCTAGTTCTGTGACCTTAGAAAACTTGCTAACTTGTGTCTCAGTTTTCTTATCTGCAAAAGGGAGATCATAACAATGCATTCTTGCAGGCATGCTGTAAGGCTCAAGTGAGAAAAGCTATGTAAACATGTAGACTCATCCTAGAATATAGCAAGTGCTTGATGCGTCCTGGCCATTACTGCTTGTGAAGGCAAGTGCAGTGTCATTTATCTCCATACATCTACTCCTTCAACAGTTATGAAATGAACCAACAGTTGAAGAGTTGCATCTAAAGATGGTAGCAAAATTCTTAACATTAGCCCACATGCAAATATTATATAATTACACTAAGCACCTTGAATAAACATTATTTCAACTTGGGGCTCATGTGGGAGTAGCTCAGTAGTAGAGGATCTGCTTAGCATTCATGAGGTCTAGAGATCAATCCCCAGCACCACATGCACATTCACGTGCACACATAGTGAAGAAAGGAAGGGGGAAGAAAGAAAGGAGAAAGAGTGAGAAGAGCTAGAGAGAAAGGAGAGAGGAGAGAGGGGAAGAGAAAAATAGAGAGAGGAGAGAGAGAAGCAAACTTAGTCACTGGTCACCTGGAGCTTTTTGGAAATGAGATCATTCTATTTCTACCCAAGTACTTCGGGAATTATCCTCCCTTGATGAAGGAGGTCTCAACCAAACAGGACACCTCAAGGTTCCCAAAGGCATCATGACTGAGTCTGAGGTAATGTCTTCTTTACATAAACATGACTGTTCAAATCATGTCAACATTAAGGTAACTGTTTGAACTTGTTTTTCAGTTGTTTGAGGCTCCCGGGCCTTTGCTCCTCCCACTGTCACACATACCCATCATCCTCTCATCCTCTCATCTTGCCCAGTTGAAAGATGGGTCCTTCCTATTCCCAGAGTCATAGAAACCAGGCCATAGTTCAAGCTTCGCAAGATTGTGTCATTTAAAAGTTAAAATTTCATAATAGAAACATGTCTCCAGGTGCTCAGTGTGTTTGGTCAGAAGGAGAGAGAAGCAGAACAAAGTCTCTCAGCAGAGGTGGGGATGTTTTCAAGGACACAGTCTAGGAGGAATTGGGGTGACTTAAGACAAGTTTTAGAGAAGGAGGGAAAGCTGGACTAGAAGTATTTATAGCACCAACCTGTCAAACACACAAATATACATGTAAATAAAAGGACATCCCATTCCTGTTGCTGCACCTTCTCCTCTGGCCTCCTCCCTCTTGTGGGGATAGACAGACACCAGTGCAGTATTTCTGTCTTCATAAAGAAAAGCTGGCATCCAGGGAAACGAGCCTGTCCGATGGACCTGTAAATACATTATTAATCAGAGTCATTTTCTCTTCATTGTTTCCCCCTTTACCCATATGCCAAAACAACCTCAGGAGAGAGGCAAAAGCATCATCACTGGCCATTTAATAAGTATGCAAGTACAGACCATATATTTCAAAACAATAAAGCCTTGCCTTCCAAGTTATTTCCTAGGTCAGCTAAATCTGAGTAGATACCAAAGGCAGATGGTCTATGTGTGAGTGACACTGAGCAAGACTAAGGTAGATAAGGTCAGGGGCTTTATCCATAAATAACTAGGCACCTTGCCTCTGTAATAGCCACACAGGACACCATCCTTACTCTTGGGACAGCTGTCTTGCAGAGTTGTGCTTTAAAGAGACTGGGGCAAGGAGAAAGGGAAAATGAAAAATGAGTACCAGCCTATTGTCATTAATGAGAAAACAAAGTAGCAATTCAAATCACAGAATCCAGCCTGCTGGAAATAAGAAAGGGACATTGCTTCAATTTATCCTCCTCTCTCACTGGAAATTTTTCTTTTTTAAGGTCAAATGAATGCTTGATTTCAAAAAGACAAGCACTCTAAATGTTCTCCCAAATAAATGTCTTCCAATAGATGCTCCACCTGCTGAAGAGGTTTTCAGGGAGAGGTTGAATGCAGAAAGGGGAGCCCCTTTTCTATCTTCCCCTCCCAAGTGCCTCTGTGGCCAATTTAGCTGCTGTTTTACAAGTCAAAAGCTGGCCTTTCAACTGCCAGCCTGGCGCTCCCACGTGAGACTGGAAAATTGAGCTGCTCTCTTTCTCCTGCAGTGACCCACTGAGTAATAAAGGTTTGTGGAACTGCTTTGTTTCTCTCTCTCTCTCTCTCTCTCTCTCTCTCTCTCTCTCTCTCTCTCTCTCTCTCTCTCTGTTGGTTTTTAAAAATCAGACCTCAGCTGACAGTCTTCATGACACTGACAGGAGGACAAGGGAGAGCTAAAATCTACCTCCAGCTCCCTGGGGAATGAAGCCGCTGAGAGGCTCATCCCTGTCAGCAGGTGTGAGTCAGACGCACAGGCAGCAGGGTAAGAAGGTGCTATTTTGTCCTTAATGTTCCCATCACTGCACAGAAATAAATAGTTGGAGAAAACGATCCATGATGAAAGAGCGATCCAGTCGGGAGGCAGACTGAATAGCGAGTCCCCATTGAATGTGGTTCATTATGCAACCTTTCCTTTCACCAAGGGATTCCAACCCCTGGTGGAACCAATTGTGATGAGGAAGTGCTGACAGCCCTGGGAACCAGCAAAGCTGGCCTTTGATTTGTAGCTCTGAAGCCCAGTCCCATCGTTGACTTGCTAGATGAGTGTAAGAAAAAAATGTGATTGGCTTCCTTGAATCTCAGTTTTCAAATCTGGTGACTGGGATCAGGAATTGCCACCATTATATTAATGCTCACAACTGCCTGATTCAGACATACCATCATGCCAGTTTTTAAACATTTCTAAAAGTATCCTTGAACTTGTTTACCTTTTTGCTTTTTGTGGGGTTTTTTTTTTTTTTTTTTTTTTTTTTGAGATAAGGTCTCATAATATAGCCCTGGCTAGCCTGGAATTTGCTGTGTAGATCCGTTGGCCTCTGGCTTGCAGTGTCTTCCCTCTGTCTCTGCCTGGCACTGCAGGTGTGAGCTACCACACCTGGCTTTGGAGGCACTCATCTTGTCTCCTATTTATTTTATGTTGAAAATGAGTCTTTCCATCTCTTTTCTGGTCCCTGCTGTAGGGATAGTGATTGACTTGATGTTTAGAGAGGTCACATTACATGGCATCAAGAGAACCTTAAATTGACTCAGGAAATTACTGTCTTGTAACCAGTACTACCAATTTCCTACTGGGGGAGATTGGAAGTTAACCTCGCAGCTTTATTCTATACAGCTTTCAAAAATCACTTTTATATGCTTCGGCCTTAACTGTTTAGTAAGCTATACAATTCATTTAGGAGGAGCTACAATATATAGTTCATCACAGAGAATGGGAGATTGTCTATAAATCCTTTCATTTGTGTCATAAAGTCCAGAATTTAGAGCACAAAACCTCACCAATTTTTTTTTTTTATATAATTCAGTGATTCTCTACTTTATGTGTACTCCAAACCTACTGAAGAGAGTCTCTAGGGTTCTTGTTCAAGGGCAACTGGCAAAGGCGTCCCTTGTGATTGTCATGTGCATACTTGGATGAGATTCACAGATAAAGTTACTTGGATCAAATGGTTTCGAAAGGACCTGGTATAGCCTTCCTTTTCTCAATTGATGCTTTTTCCTTCCTCTCAGTTGCTCAGATCAAAAGTCTTGGAGTTGTCCTGAATTTTACTCTTATTCTCACATTCCACACCTAATCAATCAGCAGTCTTGTTGGCTCTACTTTCAAAGTATATCCAAGGTAAAATATAGGTACACAATCAAGATTCTTCTCTTTTTCTGATACTCTGTCATAGTCTATTTTTTTCTTAGCAGCCAGGGTGAGTCTGTCAAAACTTGAGATCATTTCATTACTTTGTTCCCAAACCTTCTATGGCTCCGTCTTTCCTATCAAAGGCAAAGTCTTTACAATGGCATATAGGATTCTGCTGACCTAGCACTGCCATCTCTCCCTGTCCTTTATTATTGTAGGCACTGTAGCCTTTTTGTTCTAGGTATGTCCTCATCTTGGGTCCCTCAAACTGCCTCCTCTTTCTTTGGGAAAAGTTTTCTCCATCAGTGTCATCATAGTTAACTGTCACAATTGTGCCACACCTCTCCCAGGTGGCCTTACTTTAATCTATTCCTCTATCCATTTAATATATTTTACAATCTACTTATTAGACATTGTTTGTTGTTCATCTTCCCTAGCTACAATCCCCATATGATCTGCATTTGTTTAATTCACTTTTATATACCAGGCAGGCATCTAGAACACCTTTGGCATATAGTTAGTGATCAGTAAATATCTGCAGCATTTGCTGAATGAATGATGATTTTCAACTCCAGAGAGAGCAAACCAGGTGAGTGATATCCTTTGCACAATGCTGCCTTAAGTTTGGTCCTAATTGTGTTTGCTACTGTGAGGACAATCTTAGCTTATATGATATTTTAAGAATTTTGTGATGCTGTATCCTGCAAATGTCATACAATATGCCACTCTTGTTCTTCAAATCAGGAGCTAAGCATTGTTGAACTACTTCTATACAGTCAGCCAGCAGCTTTGAAATAAAAAATGTTGCTAAAAATTTTACTTTAGCAACATGCCAGCATATTATTGGTTAGAAACAGGTAAAACAGAATAAGGCACTTGTCCTGTGACCTCCAACATCTTCCAAGTCAATAGGAGTCAAAGACCAAGCTGTTGGAGGGCTGTTCTCTGAAATGGTTTGTAATAGAAACCCAGCTCATGGCAGAGCACAAGCTAAGGGAAGAAAGAGAAATCTGTCACTTCACATGTCTATTTTTATTTTATTGGGCTTTATCAAAACCTTCCCTCTGAAGTGGCTAGCCCAGCAGGGCCAAGAGATCAAGAACATCTCAATAGCACACAGCAGCCACTCTACCCCGGTAGAAAACACAGGTCCCTGGAAGCCCTCCACTTCCCGCCTCCCAGGACAATGCTTTTAATTAGCTGCACCAGATTTCCCAGAGAACAAAAGCTCCCCACCCCTCACAGGAAGAGCTTTTACCGGAGATATCTCACTGGGGAAGCGCCAGGCACACAACAGGGAGAGGAGAACATACAGGCTGTTCTGAGCTCTGCAAAGAGACACAAACTGGATTCTCCAGGGAGTCTCAGAGGTTAGACTAGCACATTTTCCCTCCATGTGACCAGCATGTGCCTCACATACCCCCTGAGATAGCCAGCTTCCGAGGGTTCCACCTTCCTCTTCCCTCTCCCTCAGACAGCGACTGGGGTTAGGAACCTGGGGGTTGGCAAAATAAGCCTGAATAATCTTTAGAATCAAGCATCTGGGAAGCAGTAGGGAAGGAACTAGGAGTTTATTTCAGGTGACAGACATAGAGCAGGCCCCTATTTTTTTTCCCCGAGACTAATAATATTTCTGGAATGGAGATGCTTGAATCATATGTCTCTTCATATCACTGTGTGGGAAGTTTCAGTTATGAGCCCAACAATCAGAGAGACGGTGGTTCTTTCAGGACTTGGTGGCGGATTGTGCAAAGGAATCTGGAAGCATGTTGGGGTGGGGGCGGGAGGGGGTGAGTGTATACCAAAAAAAGCAGCTATGGGGTGGGGGTAGGGATGCCTGAGCCTGTTTGGGGGAACAAAGAGGATGGGGCAGAGAAGGTTTCTCTCAACCCTTTTGTTCCCCCACTAAATGTTTTTTGAAACACATAGAGGGGAAAAAAAAAATCTTGTTTAAATGCCTCTTCCTGAGTAAGCTCACAGTCAGGAAAGGAAAATCCAAACGCTCCAGAAATCTATTTTTGTGACCAGAGGCTCCAGCCCCTGCACACAGACTCTTCCTTGCTCTGAAGGAAAGGAAATTGGGCGTGAGGCCTCCTGTCCCAGAGGCCGGAATGGAGGAACCTATTTTACCCAAAGGCCAGGGCTTCCATTTTAGGAAATGAGAATGATAGTGCAGTCTGCATTGGGACAGGCCTGGGGATGGGAGGTGGTTTCATTTTTAAAAAAGTACTTCTCTGATCATTCTTTAAGCAAACAAGCATGGAACCAGACTTTAATTAAATAAGGCTTCAATGGCTGTGTTACACTGTGCTGCTCCTGGTCATTAAAGTTTACTGCCATCACCTGCCTCTCAGCTACCGTGTAGATAAGGACAGAAGGCCCGATTAGGAGTTTTACATTTTGATGTGTGGGCCAAATGAAAGTCCCAAGTCAGAAATCAGTAATAAAACAGCAGTTACCCAGGAGATAAAGCCTCTGTACACTTTACATATGTTCTGTGCAGGAGCTGTATGTAGGCTTGAAGGCTTTGCCTGTCTTGCTTTCCTACAGTGGCAAGTGTGAAGGCTGCTCAACCAAGGGAACAGGGCTGGGACTCTGCGCCTCTGCCTCCTTCTGTACTTCCTTAGAGACTGATTACCTGTTGCAAGAACCATGGGTTAGTGAGGCCAGGCAGCCCAGCAAATCTGACAGTCACATTTGCTAAGTTCCTCTTGCCTCCCTATTTGGACCAGTGAAGAAGACCTTAAAATAAGGCTATTTTGAAAAGCTTTCAAGGGAAGTTGGTGGATATGGATGGAGGAAGGAAACCAGAAAGTCCCATTTAAAGGGAAAGGCAGATTCCTATGGCTTTGCCTGTTTATTAATATTCCAAGGTAGCACTGACCCTGGCATCACCAGGTCCTCTTACTATGCAGACCTGATCACCACACTGCTTGCTTCAGTGGCTTCCTAGTACCCTGAGGGTTATTGCTTCACATCCCCATTAGAATACCAGGCTCTTAACCTACTGGCCCATCTTGTACCCTTCATCCACTTGGCCAGTGCTATTGCTTTTCTTTCAGTTCCTCAAATGCCTTACTTCCTCTTTTCCCCAGCCTTCAGGCATGCTTTTTTCTTCTCTGCTTCTAACTCCTCTAGTAAATGCTTCCACTGGAGGATTTTTTTCTTTCCCTTCCGCTCTTACTCCTCTTCCTCTCTCCCTCCCTTCCTTCACCTCAGCTCTGGTTGGATTTCTCTCCTGTGAACATCCACAAACCTATTTTACCTGTATGCTGCTTTGTACTTGCTTCATTGTCTCCCATACTGAACTGTAAACAGCTGAGGGCAGCATGAAGGTCTTTGTTTTGACTATATTCTTAGTGCTTGGCCAGGGCCTGGAACACAGTAGAGGTCTGAAATGGTATATTGAATAAACTGATACTGTGTCAATATGACAATTGAAGGCTAGTGGTATTAAGTAACCGCTGAGGCATGAGGAGGGCCCTGAATTAGAAAGGCAGTTTTCGGAAGGCTGCCCTGACCTCCCTTCTCCCTCTTTATTCGGAGGCCCCTTTTCATCCTATCCTTCCCATAATGCTTTGCAGGCATCTCTGGCTGCAATTATCCCATTCAGCTTGGTTCGCTCTTGGGGCTCCTTGTTTAACATAGATTGGCTTCTGTCTATGACTGATCTGCTCATTTATTCTATTAATTTGAAAATTACTGCTAATTATAATTTTAAAAAATGGCTTTATAGCTTTGCTTTATTTTTTCAACTTTTGTGGGGGAAATATGAAGAAAGTTTTCAATTCTTTTAATACCTGCTGTTTCAGGGGTAGACAATTTGTGTTTAGTGACTAAACATAGTATGACTCAAGGTCACATTTTTCTTTGGAAATCAAATTGCTTACAGAGCCATTATGGAAATGCATGCAATGTATATTTGTTGATGTGTCACATGGACCAAGGTTTTGAAAGAAACAGTGGTTCCAGAATGGGCTGGGAGGCTGCTGCCCAGAATGATGTGGGTACAACAGCTTTGTCTGTTAGTTAAGAGCAAAATGCTGTTTCAGGGTGCCCTCTAGTGATCCCTGGCACCACTAGGTCAGAAGTCCTTGAACTTCAGCAAGAAGCAGAATCAATGGGGGAGTTTGATGGAACTGTAGATGCCAGGGCTCCTCCCCCAGGATGCCATGCCAGTGGGAGATCAAGCCTTTTCATCAGCATCTTCAGGAATCTGACACTCAGTCCTTGACCACACTGGCTAGGCAATGATCATGAGAATAACTCTACATAGTTGGTCTGAGAACACTCAAGCTCATTCTTCTGTCTCAGGCATGGATCAGTGACACCTCACTGACTGACTGTCCCTGGAGGGGAGGAAGGGAGGGAGAGAGTGAGGGAAGGAGAGAGAGAGAGAGAGAGAGAGAGAGAGAGAGAGAGAGAGAGAGACTTCTGGCATGAACATACAAGACTATTCATCAGAATTTTAAAGAGGGGCAACTGAACCACTGAGCACTGAGAACATTTTAGAAAGGATTAAGTTACCCTCTCTTCATGTTTATGTCCAGTCCAATGGAGCACTAATGAAGGGCAACCTTAGCCCCTCTGCTCATTTTGTGCTCCATGGCACATACTCCCATGGCCAACACTGTGACAGGCTGTGCAAATATATCACCTGTGGACGTCTCTAGAATCACAGGGAGTGGGACATTCTTTGTACCAGTCAAGGAGAGAGAGGGAGAGACAATTGACTCAAGCATAGGCAACAGCTAAGATTCACTTTCATGAGTCTGTGCTTATATTAAGTAAACTCACTGTCAAGGTAACTAAAGCAAAAGCCACATCCATCTCTCAATCATAAAAGGACCATTCGTTTTCAGAAACTCAATAGAAGATGCTCATAGTAACAAAGCAATTGTCTCCCTGAATTCCCTTGATACTTTCCTTCCTCTGGACAATTTTAACTGAAGGCTGTCGCTTTACTTAGGGGTTGTTTGCCGAGTTTTATAAATTGATAAATTACTCTAGTGTGCAGCCTAGTGCTCGTCTAATTCTTTTATATACTTTTCATGTGCCAGTGGCACCTCATCATGTAATCTCAATGGTAAGCTACATTTAATAAATCTGGACATTATCCTAGGTCTGGACACTGTATTGGGCCCTGGAAATAAAAGGGAGGACTGGGTAAGACTTGGTGCCCATCGTACAGGGGTCAGAGCCCAGAGAGCACATTATCTTTGAAGCAATGTGATATGTGCCCTATAAGAAATATGAGCCCAGGGCTAGGATAACAAGGGACAATTATCCTCCGTGTTCCTGAGAACAAGATGAATAGAGCAAAGCTATCACAGATGCCTCTGATATTCTAATAATTGATGAACACTAGTATTTTCATAGGGATTTGTTGAAGCCACATCATTCGTTTTCTCATTTTCTAGGACAAGCAGCGGCAAGTCTCTCTACTTACAGAGTCTTCCTCCCTTACAGTACCTCAAAAACAAACCATGATGTGCTGGGCTGATGCCATCTGATTTCAGGCCTGCTTATTTGCTTGTCCGGAAAACTTTTAAGTATAGACTCACAGAGCCCTTAATGAGAAAGCTCATTAAAAAGCCGTCAGAAACGGTGAAACAAATTACACGCACAACACAGCTTTCCCTTTCCTTTCCTTTCCTTCTCCCCCTCCCAGACTGTGGTGATATAAATAACAAGGTGAAGTGAGTCATTAGGTAGAAAAAGGCCCTGCGCTTCCGAATGCGAATGCGGTCTCTACCTCCCTGCTTTGATGGCATTTCTCTTGCTTCACTGCAGCACTAAAATGTTGCCCAAACAGCAGGAGGGTCATGTATGTGTAATGATGGCCTTTGATTGCGTGTATTTGGGTGGAACTTGAGCTTGTAATTGGTGAATGTGCACATTGTCTCTTGCAGAGCCTCTCCCTAGAAAGCTTGTTTATCCCAGGGAAGGTGAAGCCTCCTTCTTTTCAGGCACATCTTTGACTGCTTTTTGGAGAATCCTTAGGAATCGTACTTCAGTGTGGTAGAGAGCATATTCGTGGCTGGCCCTCCCACACTCCTATTAAATCATTCCCTAGCACATTCCTCTATGAGGAAACCCAAGGCAAATTGGGAGTTTCATGAGCGAGGCTAGGCTTCCTGCCTCCTGGCTTAAAAGGAGGTGATGGTGGTAGCTGTCCACTGGGAGGAAGAGATGGGAGGTGGGCCTTTTGTTTCTCCCTTTCTTCTCTTATCCTGGGGTGTGCAAAAGGAAGGCTACAAATACCAAACCTTCCACACCTGGGAACTGAGCAGTTTGTGAGGAAAAGGAAATCCTCCTACCATCTTGCTCCTTGATTTACATGATTCACTGGGCTTGAGGGACCGAGAATGAAATTCTTGTAACATTGCTGTGTTCTGTGCTGAGGCTGAGAGTCAGAAGACCACAGTTTAGAAATACTCTCCAACTGCTTGACTCTGGAGAATTTGCCCAACACCTCTAAGCCTCAGTGTCTGCTATGTGCCAGGCTCTGAGCCAGGCACCCAGAATGCAAAACCTGGGAAACCACTGCCTCTATCCTGAAGTTTTTCATAATTTTCTGGGAAGAAAGAGACATAAAAATATAATAAAACCAGATGATAAGTGCTTTATTAACCTCTTGTAGCAGTCACTGTGGGAGTAAGAGGAAGGGGGTTAAGTATGTTTTTGAGGTTTGGGAGAAGAGAGAGTGACAGGTGATGAGACCAATAGTTAGGGAAGAGTGTTCAAATAAGAAACTTGAACAGGATTTTGGGGAAAAGGGGTTCACTTAAAAAAAGGGAAAGTCAGGCACGCACATGTATATGGTTGACAACATTTAGGGGTGGCAGAGGAGACTCTTAGGACAAGACAGAACGGGAATGGGTTGAGGAGGAGGAAAACAAGCAGAGATTGGCTTCAAAGGCTCTTAAGAAGCCAGCCCTGATAGAGACTGACATGAGCATCGGATGGGACTGAGCAAAGGATGACACTTGGGCTTGGCTTACAGTGGGTTGAGTGAGGTCGCAAGCATATTCTTAAAGTTTAAGGAATCAACTGTGAAGAGGCAATGAATAAGAGAGGGATAAGGAATAAAGCAAGATTTTTGCTTTTTCTGTATTTGACTGAACTATATACAATAGTCATATGCCACATGGAAGGAGGCAATGAAGAGGGAGGAGTTAATTTACAAGAGCAAGATGGGATTAAGTGGGGCTAATTCCTACCTCATAGAGTCTGAGGATTAAGTGAGATTCCTGTGGTGAAGTCTTTCTTAAAGAGGTACGTGCATGTGAAGTATGATTATCCTGCTATTGAAATAACAGCCCCTGTGCATCATCACAAGGCATTTGAGCTCACTTATCACTTGGTCACCAAGATAGGCCAATCTCTCTCTCCACAGCCTTTTTGTGTGTGCTGCTTTCCCATTTCCTCCTGCCATCACTTCAGACACTGGAGCCCAAGAATGGCTTGAGCCTTCTTTGACATTTCTTCCTGCCAAACAACACAACTCACCAGTTCCCCTGGATCACAACAGGAAACTAGGGCTTGATAAGCAAGAAGCGATTAAGGGAGCAGACAAGAGCCTCTGCATTGTTATTAGGAAGTGGGACTAACATTCAGACCTCTTGGGAACTTTGCTTTGCCAGTTTATTAGCTTTTTATCAGTGAACCAGGGAGTCATGGGGCAATAGAATAGACTGTTCTCTCATGAACGCTTGTGCCCACCCAACTCATCTCAATTTAGGAACTGTAGGTGCCACTAGGGCAGAATTTTGTCTGTTTTGATCACTGTTGCATTCCCAGGGTCTAGCATTTGTCTGACACATAGTGGTATCTAATAACTATGTGTTAAGTGAATAAATTTACCCACTTATCTTTCCATTGACTTGATAGAAAAGGAATGTATTCTATGCACCAACCATGAAGATTTTCCTAGATAAACAGAGATAAAGAGTGCTCAACATGATTTTAAAAAGTATATTCTATGCCAGGCATTTTGGATGCATGGTATCTATAATTGTAGACATTTTACAAATGGGGAAACTGAGATTCAAGAAGTCATTTGGTTGAAGATGCAGGGCTGGAAAGTGATGGAGCTGGAGTTCTTGACTGCCTGACGCTTAAACCTACATTCTTTCTACTCTAGCCCCATCCTTCACCATTCTCTGGCTCAAAGCATAATGAACTACCTTGAACTTGCTGTATTTTCTCTTGTGCAATATCTTAGGATATCCCCAGCTGTGTCTTTTGGTTGGCTAGTTTTTTAAACTTCTGTGAAGTTTTTCTGAAATAACGCTTTCTGGTAGGGGTAGGTTGACCTTCTTCTGTGGTCTTACAGTCCCCACTGTACTCCTTTATCACTGAACAAATTAAATACCTTCAGCAGGGCATAGTAGTGCATACCTTTAATTCTAGCACTCAGGAAGCAGAGGCAGGTGGATCTCTGTGAGATCAAGGCCAGCCTGGTCTACATAGTAAGTTCTTGACCAGCTAGTGTTACAGGGAGACCCTGTCTCAAAATAGAGCAAAGCAAAACAAAACAAAACACAAAAACAAAATACCTTTGTGCTTTACTTCACTAGATGGTGAGAGGCACAAGGGCAGGGATTGTGTCTTCTTAGTATCTGCTATTTCATGAGTGTTGCTATGTACTTATGCACTTACATCCTTTAATTCTCACAGCTACTACCCGAGGCAGTCATACCTTTACTTTTCTACATATGAGGAAGTAGAAGTTCAGAGAAATTAAATAACGTCCCAAGATTACAATGAGGAAGTAGCTAAGCCAGGAACTGAACACAAGTGTATCTGATTCCAAAAACCAAATTCCTTTCACTTTACTGAGCTATTCTCAAAATTATCTATGATTCTCACAGCTTGGCAGTGGAGATAGAGAAAGAGATGAATATCACCTGAACAATGTGACTAGGGAGCTAATATAGGTTTGTATGAAGTTCTTTTGGGGGACATATGGAAGGGAAGAATTTGTTCTCCCTAGGGAAGGTGGGAGCTGAAAAGGATACGTAAAGTTGCCAGAATGTTTGGAAATTTGCTTACTAGTTCCATAATGATGGTTCAAGGTGGAAAATAATTTTCTTTGCCAAATACTGGTGGCTAGTTTTTGGAGATGATAGTAGCCCTAGCTCTGCTCATCGCTGCTTCCAAATGGGTCAATCTAGGTGCTAGGGGTTCAGCCCAAATGCCTGCTGGTACCTGTTTAAGTAACAACTGGTAACCAGGCAACCCAGTCTGAACATTGTTTCCTTAAAATCATATTGTACGTGCCTGTATGTGTGTGAACACTGCTTTACATAATCACAGCTTTTAACTTACACAGCATGCTTTAAATTTAAATGAAACCAATGCACTTTCAAGCTTATGGCTATATGGAATGGGTAGTAGATTCTAATTATGTGTTAGAGTCTCTTCTTGCTCTTGTCCTCTAACTGCAGGCATCCCTGGAGGGTGTTCTCCCTATATTCTTTCCATCAGGGAATTATTCCTTTTTTTCTAGGCCTGAGTGACTAAAATTCCTATAAAATTAAGCTTAAAACTCAAGCAAAGCATAGCTCTACAATGTGTTGTATAATACCTTCTTTGTCTGCTCTAGAGGGCATTTGGGGGAAGCACAGTGGGGGCTGGAGACTGTTAGAGGGGCTCTGGCAGCAGGCAATTAGGAAGATGCTAAACTGCTCCATTTCCTAGCTGTGTGGCCTTGGGCAAGTTACTTAACCTCCTTCAGCCTACATTCCTGATCTATAAAAGAGTGAAAGAAAAAAGTATCCTAGTATATAGGACCATTGAGTGTTAATGAAACCATGTAAAAGCACTTGGTAACCGCTCTGTTATTTAAAAAAAAAAAAAAAAAAAGTCAACAAGTGTTAGTTGTACTGCTAATTATCATTACTCGTATTATTTGGGATGAAGGTATTTGGGTGACAGTGATTTGAAACTTTTGACATACTATGAAAATGTGAAATAAGTATTATTATTATTTACATTATAGAGGAGTGAGACCAGCCACCATGGTAGAAAGAGTAGCAGACAGGACATCATGAAAATCATATCCTAATGTGCTTCCTGCCATCACCCAGCAATGTGTCCTTGGGCTAGCAAACCCCCTCACCCCTACTCCTTGTTTCTTACAAATGAGGCCAATGATCTTGAATTCCATCCCAGCTCAGAAATTCTGACTCTATGAGTGTTGGAGCAAATAATTTACCTAGCAAATCTTATACAATTCCTGGAATGGCAGAATAGGTTGAGTAGGTCACTGGGCATTACACAGAACAGTGGCTACAGCATGTCTCTGAAGCTGATAAAAGCTAACTCCACTACAGTAATCAGAAGGAGCAATCCAGGGGAGAGTATTGAAAAGGTAAACTCAGGCTGGAGAGGTGGCTCAGGAGATATGGGCACTTGCTGTTCTTCCAGAGGATCTTGGTTTGACTCCTAGCACCCTGGTGGTGGGTCTGTTTTCCTCATCTGGCCTTTGCAGACACCACACACACACACACACACACACACACACACACACACACACACTAAACATACCAGCCATCAAAACACTTGTGCAAATAAAAATCAATCATTTTTTTTAAGGCAAACTCTTCTATATACCTTAAAATTTGAGGGGACATCACGAGATACTAATTGATAACTAATGGCAATGTTGAACTATATCACACGAAGAACGGATTTTGGCCAGTGGAAGGAGGTATGTGCAAGAACCCTAGAGTTTTGGGATTTGTGTTTTCAAGTAGTGGTGCTGGCCCCTTTCCTACACAGCTTTCAGGGCTCCTTGCTTCCGACCCTCCTGATGTTCACTGAGCACTTGCTATATACTAGGCATGGAGGTAAATGTGGAGGCAGCAGAGACAGCCTCCTTCTCAAAGAGTCAGGAATGTGTTAGATAACGTATCTTTACTGTGGAGGATATGCGTACATTCTCAGCTTCATCCTATATGGAGCATATATTGTTTATATATTGTCTATTATTCTGTGGAAACAGACCTGTTTGTGTATTCAGCTTTGGCTTGCATCTCCACCCTTCGCCCTTCAGCAGCTTCTGGATGTTAAATATTATCTCCGCATGTGATTTGTACCAGAAGGAAGAGTCATCTGTTACTCTTTTACTTCCCTAATGAGCCCTCAAGCTGGTTTGTAGGACAGCTATTGATCTCCCTCCCCCTTCAGAAGGGACTAATAGTTAAGAGTTAGCTGCTTGATCCTAATCTCCCAAAGGACTCAGATTTTATTTTTCTTGTTTCCTCATTTTACCTCACCCCCCAAATAAAACAAATACAGAAACAATAACTAAAAGCAGACAGTAAGGTGTGGTGGCAGCACTCTGATGGACAGGCTAAATATTTCTTTTGCTGCTATGGTAACTACTCTTAAATACCTTGTCACTTATCGTTTTTGACTCTTTGGAAATGTGAAAATTATTTCACATGTAAATGCTTAAATCACCTCAATTACCTAAAATACATTGATTTCCTTTCAAGATTCTTCTTAAATGGATTTCTACTAATTCCTTCAGATATTTTCAAAAGGTAGAATTCAATATTGAAAGATTTCTCCAAACTCATTGATCTTCATATTCTTTGAGCATGACATGCATATCATGAAAACCACAACAGACAAATTTTCAGGGGCTGGAGAGAGGTCTCAGTGGCTAAGTGCTTGCTGTGTAAACCTGAGGACCTGAGTTTGGATCCCAGCACCCATAAAAAGTGGGGTATGTTCAGGCGCACATCTGTAACTCCAGTGCTGTGGTGTGGATGGAGACAGGAGGATCCCTGGGGTTTGCTGGCCCCAGCCTAGCTCCAGGTTCACTGAGAGACCCTGTTTAAAAGAATAAAGCAAAGAGTGACAGATCAGGATATCTGACATCTTCCTTTGGCTTCTGCATGTGTATAGGCATGTGTACCTCCACATATACCTGTGCATACACCTCATGTACTTATATCTTACACTTATGCATATACACATAGATACACTTACACATACATGAAGGATTTTCCATGAAAGCATTTAATTACAAATAAGAGACTTGGTACTTAATGATAGTTCCAGTTATCTGGAAAACTAATACTAGGTAGTTAAGTACTCATTCAACAATTTGTTAGATAAATATATATTAAATGCTTGAAAGTGTCAGGCATGTGGTTGCTGGGGCTGGCTATAGTGGCACACCTCTTTAATCCCAGCAGAGGCAGGAGGATCTCTGAGTTAAAGTCCAGTCTGGTCTACAGGCCAGCCAGAGAAATAGAGACCTTAAAGAAAGTTGTTTTCAGCCAGATGTAGTGGTGCACACCTTTAATCTCAGCACTAGGGAGAGGCAGGCAGATCTCTGTGAGTTCAAGGCCAGCTTGGTCAACATAGGGAGCTCCAGGCCAGATGAGGCCACAGAGAGACCCTGTCTCAAAAAGACTGAAAAAAAAAGTTGTTTTCAATTAAAAATTATTTGCCAAATATCTTGTTTATATGATTATCTAATTAATATATGCTAATGTCTTATTAAGATATCTTTTTAAAAGGTAACTTTATTATTTTTTTAAAAGATTTACTTTTATTTAATGTGTATACGTGAGTGGCTGCATATATGTATGTGCACTGTATGCATGCCTGGTACACACAGAGGCCAGAAGAGGACACTGGATCCTCTGGAACTGGAGATACAGGTGGTTGTTAGCTACCACTAAGCCATCTCTCCAGTCCTTATTAAGATATCTTATAAGATACTAATATATCTAAATATTTCACAAAACACATTGCACATGTAACAACTTATACTCAGAATAATCAATCCTGGTTATGTACTTCATAAATTTGAGACATCATTGCTGATTTTTGGCAACCAGGATTTCAGTGCTAGGGCTCAAACTCAGGACCTCACATGCTAGGTAGGTGATCTACCATGGAGTTATACTACTAGTTTAAGGATGTCCATTTTGGACTGGAGTGATAGCTCAGTGGTCCTCTTGCAGAGGACCTGGGTTCAGTTCCCAGCACCCACATGGTGGCTAACAACCCTCTGTAACTCCAGTTCCAGGAGATCTGAAGCCTTCTTCTGACCTCCACCGGCACTGCATGACATAGGTGCATTTACACACATGCAAGCAATATACTTATATACATAAAATAAAAATAATATTTTAAAAAAGTTTTTAAAAAGTTTAAAAAAGAATGTTCATTTTGATTGTGACAATGTTATTTCTCTGTAATTCCTGGTTTCCTTCTGCTTTGCATGGTGCTGAGGATTGAACCTGGGGCTTTCAGCATGGTAGGCAAGTGCTGTACAACTGAGCTATATCTCAAGCTTCTGTTTTCATTTTATATATCAGTAACAGTTTACAAAGTGCTTTCGTGTCTCACTGGAAGTACAGTTGTTTTTTTTTTTTTGTTTTTTTTTTTTAAATCTTACATTCTAGACATTATTTCCCATCTCCTGGTGTGTGAGAAGCTAAAATGACTTCTCAGATTCCCTGAGTGCTATTATAACAGTGTCTTCTACTGAATACCCAAGGTGGATACTTGTTCTTGGATTCCTCACCCACCTCAGAAGTTCATTCTTCATTTTTGCTCTTCAGTCTCTCTTTATTTTGTTGCTGGTCATTCCTGCTCAATGCCTTCTTTTTATGGAAGAGTTAAGTGAGGCCAAGAACCATCAAGTGTCAACGCCAAAGCCAAACAAAGAGGTGATAGAACTGGGTTTCAACTCATGACCTATACTGTTTGACCAGATGCCTTTTAAAGACATTATGCTATCATTAAATACTATTTGCCCAATGATACATTCTTCCTAGTATGTGTGCCTCTCACATATTGCTAGTATATATTTGATTGTTGTAACCAGGACTAACTAGTTTTTTGTATTTATTTGTGTTGTGCAGGCATGGGCAACATATACAGATGTCCAGAGAGTGTGGTGGTCAGAAGATAATTTGTGGGAGTAGTTTCTCTCCTATCATGTGGGTTCTGCAGAATCGAACTCAGGCCATCAAGATTGGTGGCAGGTACTTTTACTTGCTGAGCCATCTTGCTGGTCCCCAAACAGGTTATATAATAGTTCACAAATCATAGTGCTATGTTTTTAGTACAAAACCATTACTTATTTACTTATACTTTACAAATCATAGTGCTATGTTTTTAGTAGGAAATCATTATTTGACTTTATTTTTTAATTTAATTATTGATTGTTTGATTGAGTCAGGGTCTTACCATGCAATTCTGGCTGACTTGGAACTCCCTGTGTTGACCAGGCTGGCCTAGAACTTGTGATCTTCCTGTCTCTGTCTCCTGAGTCCTGGGATTACAGGTGTGCACCCAGCTGGCTTGACTTTAATTGGAATTTCTCTTTGGATTTGGGCAGGATCAGTTAACATCAGATCATTAGCAACAGTTTAGTTTTAGAATAATTAATCCTGTGTGAGAAAATTAGTAAGAACTGAACTCTAGCAAGGAGTTCAAATCAGACGTCAAAGGCTTCACCTATGCATTAGGATTTCTTTCTTGCAGAGGAACTCAGAACTGCTATTGAAATGTTCCCAAATATACGTTTTTTTTAATTATTTATTTATTTATTTATTTTTATGTGTATGTGTGTATTGTCTGCATGAAGGTAAGTGCACCTGTGTCGTACAGTGCCCATGGGGGTCAGAAGAGGCTATTGGATCCCCTGGGACTGGAGTTACAGACAG
>NW_008360330.1:4610431-4618961 GCF_000622305.1 Nannospalax galili | reverse complement strand
TTTTTTCATACAGAAGAATTCATTCCAAAGCAATTGACATTGAGACGTTTTCACATGCATTTCTAATCTCTATATACATGACTATCACTGGTCACAGTCGGTTACTTTCTGAGCTCCTTGGCATCTGAGCATGGATATAAAGTCATCAGGTAGATTTCAATGGTAATGTTTTTCACATCTACTAATTATTGTTTTTTAATCATTATTTTTTTAATTTTTTTTTTTCATACAGAAGAATTCATTCCAAAGCAAAATATACGGTTTTTAAGTCTCTGGGGCACTCGCCCTGTAATCCCAGCACTCAGGAGGCAGAGGCAGGAAGATTACAAGTTCTGGGCCAAGCCTGGTGGACATAGCCAGTTCCAGGCGGCAAGGGCTACGTAGTGAAATCCTGTTTCACAAACAGAAACCTCTCCCATTTTTTTCCCCTTTCCTCTCCTGCGGGTCCTGGACCACTGAGGATATGCTCAGGGGTGGACCTCTGGTGTCGGGCCGAGAAGCAGGACGCAGCGCGGATCCGGATGCCGGGCGCTGGCACGGTGCCTACCGGGCCCCACCGGGCTTGGGTTGAACCGGCGGCCCGCGCCTCCTCCCGACGCCTTTCCGCTCTCCCGCGGGCTCTTCCTGCCACGCTCTGGCCACGCCCCCGCGACTGTCCGCTAGCCATGGCGGCGCGGGTGTGTGCACGGTGCCTCCCTCGGGCGTGGCTCTGCAGGTGCAACCCGACTCTCCCCCATCCCCTGGTGGCGGCCCCCAGCTGCGCCCCAGCAAACCAGCCCCTATTCATTCCTTCTTGCAGGCGAGCCAGGCAGGGCTACGGCCGGCATTACCGCGCCGCGCTCTGCGCCGAGCTGAAGCAGCCCCTGGCCATTGGAGACGTGGCTCGCCGACCTGTCCAGCCTCACGAGGTAGGATAACTGCTCTGTCCCCGGGATGCCGCCACATCGAATTCAAAACCTCCCGCTTATCTACGCCACACACCTGTTGGTTTCCTGCTGGAGTCAAGTTTCCAGATCCCAAGCCTAGGGGGCGACCGGGAGACCAGAGCGCAACTCTGTCCTGGGCTGAGCCCTTTGAAGGTTCACAGAAAGGTCACAAGTGCCAAGGAAGAGTACCCCCAGCACATGTATAGGCCTCTTTCTGAAAGCTCTAGAACGGTTCCCTTGGAAACAGTATCTGATTTACACAGGACTTTGCATAACAGCATAGATGAAAGGACCTTTATCCTTTGCTTAGTCCAGCTTTGTGTGTCAATGTCAAATCTGCCCTTCCCTCTTCCCTGAGCCAGCCCCCCACCCCCATATCTGTTTAAATACATGCCTGGGTTCCCTCTTCTGTCCCTCAGTAATTTGGGATGGGATTCCTTTCCGGTTGTGGCTGTTGCACGGAAATATGAAACTCATCTTGGCTTTGCCTGTTGAGCACGCTAGTGACAGTGTTACCTGGTGTACCGCATTATATCTTAAAGCAGGGTACAACAGGCAGTGTGTCTGTGTGGGAGACTACTGATGAGAGACAGAAACGCATCTCCAGCCCCGAAGTGTCACCAACCCTGGAGCCTAGGGTTAAAATGGATTATTTGGAAGAGCTGTGATGGCAGCCTTCTCTGCTTTCTGGGATTCACGTGCCCACGTGCCCAGGGCCCATCCCTGAGTCATATTTTTTTTTTGAAGACTGGTGCTTTGTGGAGACGTTGTAGTCTAGGCTGGCCTTGAATGCATGATCTTTTTGCATTGGCCTCCTGAGGAGTACAGACATGTGTCACCACTCCTAGCTGAGTCATTCTTAAATCAAGATGGAGTGGCTTAAGGACACATGAGTGTGGTGTGCTTGTCAATAACTAATCCAATTTGTGCAGGCTGAGGGCTAGCTCCTCTGTTCTGCTATTTGTCCAGATATGGTATTGTAAGGAATTAGCTTGTGAGAGATGCAATGATGTTATTTTTATTCGCCATTAAATCCCTGGAGTTTGAAATGGGCCCTGACATGTGACAGATGCCTAAAGAATTGTGAAATGAATGATTTTTGTAGATAAAAAATGGCTTCTCCCTAACATGGGTACCTCTGTACTAAATTTAAGCAAATAAATGTCATTGATTTGGTGTTCCAGCTGTCATTTCTCCAGGAATTCCAACCCCCTGTTGTGTGTTGTGATGTGTTCTTGAATGAGCACCAGAATCTCCTGGGCTTGTTCAGACAGATTGCTGGGCCTTACCCTCTGGTATGTGATTCAGCAGGTTTGGGGTGTGGCCTGAAATCTTGAATTTCTAGTAAGCTCCCAGGTGATGCTGATGGTGATGATCCAAGACCACTTTTTGATAACTGGCTCCTCACAAGGTATAGAGAAGCCACTGGCATGATGCTACAGATCTTCCTCAATGATGACTTAGCTACAAGTCTGGAAGATGGGGATCTAGATTCCAGGAAATGCAGACCATAGTTCCCCTCTACTTAGAACCCTTTGATAGCTTCCTGTCATTCCTGGTATGAAGACCAAGAGCCTCAATGCAGACCTAGCGATCTTTGTGTGGTGCCGTGCTCTCACTCTCCCTCATCTTGGTCTCCTCATCGTGTTCTAGACTCACTGGTTATTCTTTTGCCCCTGATTGATGCAGGGCATTTACACGTGTGTTGCTTTTGTCTCATGTCAAGCTTTCTACCTCCTATTTTGCATCGTTAACTCTTAGCTATTATCAGCTCAAATGTTACTTTCTTAGTTCTCCTTGGCATTCCTCAGGGGTCACCTACCCCTATTGTATGTGTTCTCTTATTCTTAAGCTCTGACTTAACACACATGAGCCAGGCATGGTGCTGCATGCTTATCATCTCAGGAGGCTGAGGAGAGAGGATCTCAAGTTTGAGGCCACCCTGGACTATGTAGGGAGTTTGAGGCCAGTCTGTGCTACACAGTGAGACCCTGACTCAACAACAAAACCACATTGGCTTCATTAGCTTCATTATTATTTAGTCAGTGTCTTCTCTACTTTTTCCATTTTGCTTCATGATATTCTGGCCTTTAGTTCAGTGTCTGGCATATGATTGTTATTCACTCAGTAAATCTTTTTTAATTAATTATTGGATGAACTTTGTCTCTAGGATGCATATTGCTGTTTTGGTGTTCTATGTTTCTTTTGCAGGTCAGAGTTGATGTCCATTTCTGTGGAGTTAACTTTGCTGATATTTTGGTATGTCGTGGTCAATATCAGGAAAAGCCTCCCCTTCCCTTTACACCTGGTAAGTTTGGGGGCCCACTTCAGAAAAAGATTCTGAGTGTTTTAAGAAACACATGCATCTTCTTGGAAATTACTCTACCTTTTGTTTTTTATATAGGAGGTTTCTATTAGCTATGCCAGCATCACTGCTAATTAGAGTCAACCAGAATTCTATTCTGTTAACCCTCCTCATTCTCTTCCATCCTTAGTGTTGCCTCAGTTTTTGTTTTTCACTGAAGAATCACAAACACGTTTGCAGCTAAAACTTGCAGCCTCATAAGTGCATGCCCAAAGAGAAACTGCTAAAGGATCAAAAAGAAGAAGAGAAAGGAGAAAGTTTCGACATGTTTTAACAGTCCACTATCTGATTTTCATTATGCTGTGCTTGATTACTTTTAGGTCCTGAATATGTGGATAAATGACTAGTTTTTGTTGTTGAAGTTTATTTAAAGAGATCTAAGTGTGTTTATAGTACATGTATATTTTATATAGCAAAATATCATTAAGAACGTCCTGATTGCATGATTGCAACATAGCTGTAGTTGTTAAGTTTGGGTCGTAGTATCTTGGTGTGTTGTTTTAATGGTAGGAACAATATCCTGTTTGCGTTTGCTAGAAGCTAGACAGGAGACAATGTCACACAATTAAATTATTCCCCTGGAAGATCAAGTAGGAAATGTATGGTCATTAAATTCAGAAATTTCAGAGGTGGAAGAAGAAAGGGCAGACAACACTTAATTCATCCTGCTGAGCTGAGTATAGTCTGAATAAACACAGTTCACGTCTTTGAATACTTCCTAGTCGTTGGGGTTCTGTAGGAACCCAGTGGCCCAGTGATCAGGGTCAAAAGTACCTGTGTACCTGTGATTCTCTGTGCCTTTGCACATTCTTGAAATGATCAAGGTCAAGTGTGGGACTGTCATAGTTTTTCAGGTTGTGATCATGAAATCTTACACTCACTCTCCTGTGTTTTGGGCACCACACTTTATCCTTAGTTTAAATGAAAGCATTCAGACTGTAACAACTCCCCAAAGCAGATGAAGTGGACCACTGATCAGGGTTTTCCCATCTTTGTAGTGCTGGGCTTTGTAGATAACTTAATCTTTAAATAATGTTTTAGGATTGGAGTTTTCTGGGACAGTGCTGGAGACAGGTGCAGATGTCAGCACCGTGAAAGAGGTAAATTACTTGGAATCTAGGAAATCAATGTGTGCATAGTTATGAGAAATGCGCTAACCTCATTTGTGCCCAGAAGGCCTTCCTTTTTCTGGTCTTTGCCAGATCACCAAAAGGAACCTGAGGCAGAAGGGGAAGAACAAATTCTGAATTGGGGAAGAAATTTGGTGGTGGCTTCTGGCTTCATTAAGCTCTTTATTGTGACTATATGAGCGCACTCGGTCTTTAGTTACTGAAAGAATAAAGAATTTTGAAGTTTGAGTCACAGCTGAAAGAAGTAATCACAGGAATTCTAATTCCTGCCAACCTTTTTCTTACTCCATTTCGTCCCTCTCTAAAGTATACTCACATTGGCTTGGTAACTCTTGGCAGTATTGAGAGAATTGCTGCTTTTGACTAACAGTTAACTCTGAATAGGTATTAAGACCAAGCAGTATCTTTTTAAAAAATATTTTATTTATTATTTTTATTTTATGTGTATGAGTGTGTTGCCTGCATGTATGTGAGTGCACCCGTGTCTTGCAATGCCGCGGAGGTCAGAAGAGGGCTTTGGATTCCCCTGGAACGGGAGTTAAGGACAGTTTGTAGCCGCCATGTGGGTGCTGGGAATCGAACCCAGGTCTTTTGCAAGAGCAGTCAGAGCTCTTAACAGCTGAGCCATCTCTCCAGCCCCCCAAGCTGTATCTTATGGGTCAGAGATATGTGTTTTTGAATGCAAGGCCATGCATTTGAACATATGGTTCTTTTCCTTTTAGGGAGATCGAGTTATTGGTGTGAGCAACTTTAATGCTATGGCTGAAGAATGCGTCACTGACCAGAAGGTATCTCTGCCTCTCAATGTTAATGCACAGAGATTTCTTCTTTGTTTTCTTTCTTTTCCATAACACACTCATTCCTGCATCCTCCTCCTTTAGTATTTGTTTCTTTATATCTTGTTTCTCAGCAAAACCGCGCAGTTTTTTTTTGTTTTTGTTTTTTGTTTTTCAAATGCTAAACTTCTCTGTATAGGTGTGACACCCCTGCACAGAGCTTTGTTTGTGTAGAAGGTTTTATGGAAAAAGGGACTTTGTTTTTGCAGTGCCTAAGCAACCGGCTGGCCATCCATTTGGACCACAGTGAGTCTTGGTAGAAAAACTGGTTTGTCACATTAAGTTGAATGTAATGAGTTTGTTTTTCCATAAAGCTTATGAAAGTGATAGCTGTGGGAACAGAGCCAGCCAGGGTAGCCTTGTATCCAGGGAGCAGGATGTGAATGGTGCCCCCTAGTGGGGTATGTTATAAGGATCCCATCCAACGGTCAGTGAGGTTCAGTTCACCTGTTATAGAAAGGTAACCTAGGGTCTGTTCTCCAAAAAATTGGCTCTTTTTTGAGCAGATACCAACCTTAGAGTTTTGAAGTCTGATACACCCAAGTCCTGGACTCATCCATGGTTTTCTTGGTCTTGACTTGTACTTGTTATGGGTTACAGACATGTGCTGCCTATTTCAAATTAGTCACCTAATCATGTCATAATGTTTATTGAGCAGCTTTTGTAACCATGTATTAACCCCCAAATCACTGTAATCTCTTTTATAGACCCTGTGGAAAATTCCAGAAAAGGTCTCTCTCCAGGAAGCTGCAGTCCTACCTGTATCTTATGGTACTGCTATTTTCGCTCTAGAGCATCGTGCCCGTACCCAGCCCAGGTAAGGACTATGTAGGAGACAGAGGGCTAGGTGGTACCATTCTTGGATATTAGAAATGTCTAACAAGATGTTGCCCTAAGCCCAGCAAGGTAGTGTATGCATGCCTATATTCCTAATTCATAGGAGGGTGGGTAAAGGATCTGGAATTCAAGGTCATTCTCAGCTGCATAGTAAGTTTGAAGACAGCCAGAGTTACATGAGACAGTATATAAAACAGTGCTTCTTCTTTCCCTCGTTGTTTGACCTCTTCCTCTTTTCTTGTCCCTTCCCCTTCCCTGTGCTTCCCTTCTCTTTAGCTCAAATTCCTTTAAGCTGAGGAAAGGCAAAGGGGAGGTAATCTCTTGATACTGGGGATTCAACATGGGCCATCTTTTATCTGGGATGGTAGACTGTGAACTTGGCCAATATTAATTTGGAAAAGAAGTTCTCTGGGGATCACTTCATTCAAAATCTTCAAATCACAGAGTTGGTTTGTTTCTCACTTAAGTTTATTTTTTTGAGACAGGGTCTTGCTATGTAACCAGGCTGGCCTGGAATACCTTATGTAACCCAGGCTAGCTTTAAACTTGATTCTTCATGCCTCAGCTTCTGAGTGCTGGAATCACAGCTGAGAGTTGGTTTATTTTAACTTACTTCCTATGAGGTTATTGGAAGCCTATGGTATGTGTTTCTGTGAGTCTTGGTTGTGCCAGATAGAATGTTTTAAGCTTAAAGGTGCTGAAGTTTTCCCTTTACCTGGGAAACTGCCTCTTGATCTTTTCAGAGAACTGGCCTTCAAGAGTGACTTCCAACCAGTGGTTTTACTGAGCAATGGTTATTCCATGACCACCATCTTCTAAAATCAGGCAGAGAATGATTTTAGGATGAAATTTCTGAAGCATACATTGATGTGGTTGCTTAAAGATGCAGTTGCCACTGCTGTGAGGGAGAGGCTATAAAAGATCTTTCTCCTGTAAAGCCTTCAGAACTGGACCAAGTTCCAACACTGATCAAGAAATCACATCCATGTTCCATCCCTCAAGTCTGCAGAAAAATGTATGTGGAGGTTTGAATGAAATGATCTCTAACATTATTGCTTTAAAATGCTCTAGGCTATGTTTCTGAAATATTATTACTGGATGAGTTTTGAAGGTTTCTGAAATAACTTTCATCTTTCTTTGGCACAGAGAAACTGTTTTAGTGACAGCAGCAGCTGGAGCTACAGGCCTTGCCATGATAGACGTGGCAACAAATGTTCTTCAGGCCAAGGTATTTGCATGTTAGAGTCTCCAATAAAATTAATTCCAGTTTTCAGGCATGGGTATGTTAATTCATTTATCAAAGCTCATGTGTAGGGCACTGGGGGCATACAGTACCTAGAGTAGGTCTTGCCATCTGCTTGCTTTGAGACTAAGAGGAGACATAGCAGTGTATCACTTGTCTCTTCAGTTACTGGAACCTGGCAAGGGCTGCCTCTCTCCATGACCTCTGCAGATGCTCTTTTCTCTTCCTGCAATACTCTGAACTGTCTCCCTCTGTGACTCAGATTTAAACTCATAAATCACCTTTTCAGGGAAATATTCTCTGTCCTCAGGCTAGGTCAGTTTCCTCTCCCCACTGCTTGTGTATGATCTCATAACACCCTTGCTTCTCCATCTTAGTACATACCTCACTGTGTGGTTGCTCCTTATTCATGTTTCTTGTGGGTCAGTGTCTTCTCTTCTGGATGGTCATCCCCATGAAGGCAGGGAGAAGTCTGGATGGCTCATCACTGTAGCCTGAGCAGCTAGCCAAGAACTATTTCCAGAATCAAGTAATGAATGAATGGAAAAATGGGTCACATCTCTACAGGGCATCCCTCTAGGGCTGTGTGGGTCAGAGAAGAAAGACTTCTGGGAGGAAATGGACATTTAAGATGACAGTTGAAGGACTGGTAGCAGTTGACTTGAAGAAGGTGAAGGGAGGTCAAAGTCAAGTGGTGGGAGGACATGTTAGAAAACCAAGAAAGAGGAACTAGTACCATGTGTTCAGGGAATTGCTAGTGGCATCTCTGGAACGAAAGACCTGTGGTAGGATGGTGAAAGGTGACTCTAGCCAGACAGGGAGAGATAAGATCATGAGGGTCTTGTCTGTATATGAAAAATTTTGAACATTTGTTGGAGACTGTATTAGTCAGGGTTCTCCAAAGAAACAGAACCAGTAGAATGAATATGTATAAAGATTTATCAGTTTAGCTCACAGGATAGAGTCCGAGTAGTCCAACAATGGCTACACCACAAGGCTGGATGTCTCAGTAGTCCCAATCCAGTGCTGAAGGTCTGACAAATTCCAAAATATCAAATAGTCTTCAGTCTACAGCAGCAAGACGAACTCACCAGCAAGAGAGAAGGCAAGCTGCAAAAAGCCCCGCATTCTCCTCTGCCTTGGTCTTTTATACCTGCTGCCATCAGAAGGTAACGCCCACATTTCGGGTGTGT
>NW_008360330.1:4599063-4605810 GCF_000622305.1 Nannospalax galili | reverse complement strand
GGCATCTTCTTGATGAGTGATGTGGGAGGGCCCAGCCCACTGTGGGTGGTGTCACCCCTGGGCAGGTGGGCCTGTGTTGCATAAGAAAGCAGGCTGAGCAGGGGCCAGGGGAGCAAGCCTGTAAGCAGTGTTCCTCCATGGCCTGTGCTCCAGCTCCTGCCTCCAGGTTCCTGCCCTGAGTTCCTACCTTGGGCTCCCTGATGAACTGCGTGCGACCTGGGAGATGTAAGACAAATAAACTCTTTCCTCCCCAAGTTGGTACTGGTCAGAGTGTTTTGTCACAGCAATGCAGAACAGACTAGGACAGAGACCATTGGGGGCTATTTAGAATTTACATTTTTTGATATATTTTTATTTTATGTGTATAAGTGTTTTGCCTGCATGTGTATAAGTGCAGCTGTATTTTGCAGTGCCAGCAGAGGCCAGAGAAAGGCATTAGATCCTCCAGAACTGGAGTGATAGACAGTTGTTAGTCACATTGTAGGGAACCAAATCCAGGTCCTCTGGAAGAGCAACCAGTGCTCTTCACTGCCGCGCCGTCTCTCCAGCCCTGTAACGTTTGCTTTGTTTTTGAGATGGTCTCACTCTGTAGCTCAGAATGGCATTGAATTCATGGTGATCTTCTTTAACCTCAGCTTCCCAAGGTTGGCACTGCAGGTGCAAGCCCACTATGCCTAGCAAGAAAATGTTGGGAAACTAGACCACCTCCTATTTAGAATTTAAAATAGGGAAATGGCATGATCATCTTTGCCTTTTGTTTTGTTTTGTTTTTGAGGCAGGGTCTTGCTATGTAGCCTAGGCTGGCCTCAAACTTGGGACCCTTATTGCCTCAAGTTCCCAAGTGCTGGGATTGCAGGCATGCACCACCACTGTCCGCATCATCTTTGCATTTTGAAAGTTCACTCTGGTAGCTGTGGATATCAGGGATAGAGGCGAGGTCAGAGGCAACAGAGGCAATAGAGCACCCTTACTGTGTAGACCAGAGGTTATGATACCTGAACCAAGGCAGTTGAGATGGCAAACTGAGAGATAATGAAGTGGGAAAAAATAGAGAATTTGAAGATTAAAGAGCATTCTATTAGTCAAAGGAAGAAAGACTTTAAAAGTAGCCTGAGAGAGGTTCACATTCCAGCTCTGCCTCCAGACTGAGAGAATCCCTCTCTGCTACCCCCCATTTTTAAAGCGATGTTTTCTTATAGAGTTCTGTGGGACTATTGAGATTTCAAGCCCAATGTGCCTACCAGAGGGTATGGTGTGTCAGTAAGGATCTCAATGAGCCCTGTTATTAGAAACTGAGGGAAGAAACAAGCTAGGTTAACTTGACACCGAGAACACAGAAGGAAATGGAGAACTCTGTTTTAGATACAGTGAGTACAAGATTCCCATGGGGCATGTGTCTGGGATGTTGAGACAGCACCTAGAGTTAGAGATTTGATGATATTTGGATTGGCCTTAGGTGGTATCTCTCCTTTCTCACTTTAGTTTCCTCAGATGCGAGTTCTGAGAGGAATCATAGGTACTAGGAGTCTTCTTGTGGTGTTTTAACACATTTCATGTATAAGGAAGGACTTTTAGTTCTTCATAGGGGGAGAGATTATAATTGGTCTCCATGTCTATTTAACATTTCTAGGAAGGTAAAATTATACCATTTGTTTAGTTCTAAGAGGTTAAGTAGAAAAAGTTACATCAATTCAGATATTAAAATTAACCTGAGTTATATATACTTTTTAAAGCAAAAATAATCTAAATAGAAATAAAACAAATTCTTTCATGCCCCTTATTGGTCATTTTGATCACACCTTCCATCCACAGCATTGCATACAGCTTCTAGAGAGCCTCTGAAGCAATTATCTTACCTGTGGTCCTTACACAACCCTGGGAGATGGGTCATCTAAGTGTTTATTATCCCAACTTCACAGATCAAGCAAGTGAGGCACCAAGAGAGAAAGTGATGGACTGCAGGGCTTATTGAGACCTGGTGAGAATCTTGGAATGGAATAAGGTGCCTGGCCCTAGTCTGGCATCTGTTCACCGTGGCTCTAAGTGAAAATAGCCCTCAGTGAATTGTGTTATTTTATATAGACATCAGGGAACATTTGAAAGTAACTTTCAGTTCCAAACAGTTATGGGTGAATTTGGTATCCTTTATGGACACTGATGTTCTTCAGTGTCTTAATTTTTTTTTAACGTGCCAAAGACTTTATTAAATAACCAATTAACAATGAGGCCAGTAAGTCTAACTCAAAAAAGAATTGAAGTATGACACATCTATAGTCAGTATTGCTGAAATGAGTTTACAAATAATTGAAAATGGTCAGTAGACACAGGGCAAATGATGATCCTGGGTCTCACTGCATTGCCCAGGCTGGCCTCAAATGCTTAGTTCTCCTGCCTCAGCCTCCCAGACAGTTTGAATTTACAGGCACAACCCACCCTGCCTGGCTCTGCACTGCAATTTTTAAAAAATATTTTTTATTTTAGGTATGTGTGTGTGTGCGTGCTCATACTGTTACATGGGTGCTGGGATCTGAACTTGGTTCTTCATGATCTCATAGCAAGCATCTTTAACCACTAAGCCATCTCTCCAACCCCCTCTGCACTGCAATTTTATGGGAAAGAATATTCTTCAATACAGGTTGAATAGCCCCAATACAAACATCTGAAAAATCTAAAATACTTCAAAATTTGAAAAAATTTTGAGTACTGTCAAGATACTACAAATGGGTAGCCCCATATCTGATCTGATGTGACAGGTTGTAGTCAAAACACAGGCATGGCTCAGCAGAGATGATTGGGTGGCAATGCTAAGTCACTGGGTTCATTTCCCAGCACCACCCACAAAGAAAGAAAGGGAGGGAGGGAGGAAGGAAGGGAAGAAAGGAAAGGAGGGAGGGACCAAGAAAGAAAGGAAAAAGAAGGAAAGAAAGAAAGAAACGCAAGCTACTTTATATTTAGGTAGAGTTGCATATTCCTATAATCCCAGCATCAGAGGCTGGGGTTGGAGGTCGAAGAGCTTGAGACCAGTCTGCACTAACAATGTGATGCTGGCTCAAAGGAACCAGGGAAGCAAACAACAAAAGGGGTCAAAACAACAAAAGTCCCCAAAGATAACAAATGAGCCAAACCAAAATTGCTGCACGTTCTGAGTATCACTTTGGGCTAAGTGCTTGTGTGGTGGGCGTTCAGTGTTTGCAACTTTGGAGTGTTCCAAGTCCTGGACTTCCCTACAGGTAGCCTATAGCCATCTGTGCCATCTGTGCTGGGCCTTAGGCACAGTTGTCCCGAAGGATGACAGAATAGAAAAGCATAGGCTTTGGAGTAAGACAGTTCTGGGTCTGAACAGTTGTTTTGCACCCTAGTACTTGGGTGAGCCTGGGTTGATTGCTATATCTCTGCCTATGGAATGGCTGTAATTATACCTCCCCCATAATGTTCCTCTGAGTTTTCAGTAGGATAAATGGTTGCATATGTGTAACAATAGCTGCAACCATCTAATACTTTGTTTTCCAAGTGCTTTATAGTCTGTGTTCCACCCAATTTTAGAAATAAGTCTTCTTTTATTAATGACATAGCCGAGACCTGGAGAAGCTACCAGGCAGTGCTGAGGCTAAGTGTGTGGACCCTGCAGATGGTTACCTGATTTGGGTCTCACCTCTGCCTCCTGGTAGCTATGTGGCTTTCCTTGGACAGATTACTTAGCTTTTTTTGCCTCAGTTTCGTCATTGATAACATAGGTCCAATAGTGTGTATTTACTTTAGCTGTTATGATTAAATGACTTATTATATATAAATCACTTAAAATAGTGCCTGTAAAATAGTAACACATTAGTTCTTCTTAATATACCCAATGTGGCATAGCTGGTAAGTAGAATAGCCAGGATTGGAACCCTGGTCTATCTGACTTTAGGATCTTCCCACTGAATCATGTTTTACTCTGTGGGAAGACTTTCCTGATCTAGATCTAGACTGGATATTTCTCTTTGTGCTTTTGGAGTTTCCCTTCTTCTCCCATTAGGTGCTGCATCTTGCTTTTGTGTCTCTAAAAGTGATAGCTTGCTTGTATCCTTACCGCTTGGCTCATAGTGGGTACTCAGTAAATGGTGATTTTCATTTGGAGTTGGAAAAAAAAAAAAAAAAAACCTTTCAGTGCTTCTTGAACTGTCTCTCTCAGCTAGACATTTTGGGGTTCCAGGATTCCTAGAACTGTAGGCTTCAGGACCTGTGGGGCATAGAGGGGCCAGTAGGGTGCTGCCTGTGTTGGAACCAAGGCCAGTGTTTGGGCAGGAAGGTTTCCTTGAGGAGTACTTTGGCTGGAGTCTAGGTAAACAGGGTCTACCTTTCCCCTCTCCTACAACATGTTCTGCATCATCAGAAGTCTTATGTTCTTTATGCAGGTCATAGCTGCAGCTGGAAGTGATGAGAAGTGCAAGCTGGCAATGCAGAGGGGTGCACAGTCCAGTGTGAACTACAGCCAGGGCAGCCTGAAGGAGGCGGTGAAGAAGCTGGTGGGCAGCAGAGGGGTGAATGTAGCCATTGACATGGTGGGAGGAGATGTCTTCCTGGAGTCTCTCCGCAGGTGTGTGCAGTGGTCTGTCTGTCACAGTAGCTGGAGCTGGGGCTCTGCAGAACCTTCCTGTACCTCTCTCTCCCCTCTGGCCTGGCTTCTCTCTGTTTTTGCCGTTCACGTCTTCTGTAGGCATCAGCATCAACGAGAATAGCTGAGTGGGTGGGTGACAAGGAACAGAAGCAGAGAAAATCAGGAAATGCTTAAATATAGCAAAAACAAAATACCCAACTGGAAAATATTCAAAAAAAGACTGCAGACTCTCTAGTTGGCAATGTCAGGGACTTTAAAAATTATCCATGTGTTAAGTTCAGCTATGTGGGCCCCCATTAACTGCTTTATATACATGAATGTGGGGTTTCTGAGGAGATCATTGTTCCGATGTTAGGATTGCTGTGCTGGCAGTTCCCCTTTCCCCAGCTGATGGTGCACCAAGGCACAAGCTCTTTTCATCTTCTTGGTTCCTACAGCAGCCAGCAGTGTGCTTTATTGATTGTTTATTAAGTATATATTACTGCAGACTTGGTAGGACTGTTGTATCATATCATACTTTTTGTGTGTTTCAACCAGGGATTCTGGTGCACTCTGAGAGCAGCCCTCTCTCCTCCCTCCCTTCTTTCCTCCATCCTTTCTTCCTTCCCCTCTCAGTTTCTTAAGACAGGATTTTTGCTATGCTGGCCTGGACTCACTGTGTAGCCAAGGCTGGCCTTGATCTCCTGATCCTCCTGCCTCTACCTCCTGAGTGCTGATATTATAGGCATGAGGCACCATGGCCGGTCTGATTTCATTTTTCACATTCTTTCTTTGTAGTTTATATCAGTTTAAAGTAGAAAAACAAAAGCAGAGAGAGCAGCCTACCTACAGAGGGAACCTAGCTGGCACCATAAGGAATCTTTCTAGACTACCCTGAGCTGAGGGGCCAGTGTCTGCATCTGGATAATCACTCATGGAGCTGGTACCGTGCTTAGAGAAGACAGAGAAGGAACGTGGAGACCTGTGGACCCACCCCTCTCTTGCTCTCCATTCTAGATGACCAAGTTTTCACAACAGCATTTCATTTCCCTCCTGAAGAAAAACAAAAAGTAAAACCCAAACATCCAGAGCTTTTCTATCAAAGATTCATGCAGAGTTATTTTTCATAATTCAGGTGTAGCATGCTCCACAGTACTTTTCATAACGGGCTATGGAAAACTTGTGAAGGTTTGTGGATTACCCAGAGTTTTCTAAAGAAACACCATGCCTTAAGGAGTCCTGAAGTGTCTTTGTTTCAAGTAATACTCTATTCCATTGTTTGTCTTATTCCTGCTGCCTAAGTTCAAAATCTTCAAACCAAGTTGTCTTGAAATACAACCCATGAGGTGACATTTGTTTATACCCAATTTCCTTTCACAGATGAAGAGATAGCTTTGATGCTAAAGCATACTGTCCTAAAGGACATCTATGGGGGAGCATGTGACAGGATTTCCTTCCTTGTGAAGGCTAAATAGTATTCCATTGTGTGTGTGTATGTCACACTTTTTTTATCCTTTCGTTGGCTGGGGACACTTGGCTTGTTTCTACCTCTTGTCTATTGTGGATAGTGCTGTTATGACATAAGTATGCATGTATCTCACCAATACTCTGCTTTACATTCTTTTAGATATACCAGGAGTAGAATTTCTGAACCTATTTTTAATTTTGGGGAGAGCCTTCATACTTTTTCCATGGTAGTAGCCCCCAATTTTGTGATCCTGCCTGCAGCACATGAGGATTTCAATTTTTCCATGTCCTTGCTATTATTTGTTATTTTCTGTTTTGTTTGCTTGTTTATGTCTTTTTTTGATAGCAGAAGTCCTAATGGATTTAGATATTCGTTGCTCTGTGTGTGTATGTGAATGTGTGTGTATGTGTGTGTGTCTGTGTGTCTGTGTGTCTGTGTGTGTTATGTACGTGCATGACCTGTGTGGGATTGCACTTGCTCATGTATGCTCATGTAGAGGTCAGAGGTCTATGTCAGGTGTCTATTGCTCACCACCTTATTTTTAAAATTTTATTTATTATTATTATTATTATTTCTGTCTATGAGTGTATCACCTACATATAAATAGGTGCACCCATGCCGTGCCATGCCCATGGAGGTCAGAAGAGGGCATTGGATCCTCTGGAACTGGAGTTACAGACAGTTGTTAGCTGCCATGTGGGTG
>NW_008360330.1:4586094-4597295 GCF_000622305.1 Nannospalax galili | reverse complement strand
TGCGTCTGCCTCCCAAGTGCTGGGATTAAAGGTGCGCACCACCATGCCTGGCTGCTTTTATTTTTGTATTTATAAATTAAAAAAAAATTTTGTCATTTTGAGATGAGTCTCCCCGTAGTGGAGCTGCCCTGGAACTCACTATGTAGACCAGGCTGGCCTTGAACTCACAGAGATCTGCCTGCCTCTGCCTCCCGAGTGCTGGGATTAAAGGTGTGCGCCACCACACCCAGCCCTATTTATTATTATTTTAATATTTTATTTTTATTGTTTTTATTTTTATGTGCATGAATGTTTTGCCTGTATATATGTAAGTGCATTCATGTCATGTAATGCCCATGGAGGTCAGAAGAGGGCATCAAATCCCCTGGAACTTGAGTTATGGATAGTTGTTAGCCACCATGTGGGTACTGGGAACCAAACCCAGGTCCTCTGTAAAAGCAGCCAGTGCTCTTAACTGCTGAGCCATGTCTCCAGCCCCTCATTTATTATTTTTATTTTATGTGTATGAATGCCTGCATGTGTTTAAGTGCACCCATGTTGTGCAATACCTGCAGAGGTCAGAAGATGATGTCAGATCCTCTGGAACTGGAGTTATGGATGATTGTTAGCTGCCATGTGGGTTCTGGGAACTGATCCCACGTCCTTTGAAAGAGCAGCTAGTGCTCTTAACCGCTGAGCCAACTCTCCACCCATCCATCTTATTTTTTGAGACAAGATCTCTTACTGAACCCAGTGCTTACCATTTCAGCTAGTCTGGCTGGCCAGTGAACCCCTGGAATCTTCTGTCTCCATACTCCCAGTGCTGGGCTTATAGGTACACACTAATATGCCCAACTTTTTATGTGGATGCTGGGGATCCAAACTTAGGTCCTTATGCTTGTGTTGCAAGCACTTTACCAGCTGAATCAGTCCCAGCCCTGCCCATGGCTTCTTATAGCTTCCTTTCCTTCTCTTCTTGCCCTTAGCCTTGCAGGGGAGGGCCGGATTGTGGTGGTGGGATTTGCTGGAGGAAACATTGCATCTCTGCCCACCAACCTGTTGCTCCTGAAGAACATCTCTGCTATGGGTCTGCGCTTGGGTCACTATCAACACCAGGACTTTGCAGTCTTTTCCAAGACTCTATCCTCAGCCTTGCAGTACTGTCAGCAAGGGCTTATCCAGCCACACACTGGTGCCGTGTTCAACCTGGAGAAGGTGAGACATGCATAAGGAATGTGGGACAGATAAGGCCAGGCAGCAATCTGTGTCAAATCTGGCAACTTTATCTCTGAGTACTATAAATCCTCCTTTTATGGATTAAAAAGGTGAACATGCCACATAGAGTAGTGGGGTGTCATGGGCCTCAGTGTGTTGGGATTCCTGCCAGTCTCCTGGCTTTTGACACAGACCCAGCATTAAGCTGAATTTTGAGGGCTCTGTTTCTGTCACTGCTGAGTCAAATAGAGGAAAGTCACAGTACTTTAGAAAATAATTTACACATGTTGATTTGAACCTTGAACTCTGCAACATACAGTCCCAAGAGGGAAGTGCTTCACTTGACCTTTGGTTTTCAAATATGCTTCAAAGTACAACCAGATGATCTGAGCTTGAGTCTGGGCAGAGCATAACTCATGCCAGGTATCAGAAGACTAACTCATCCATTAGTCACTGCAGTTAATTCTGTTGGTTATTTGCTCCCCCTTTTCATTCCTCCGTAGTCTCATTAATGTGGCTTAAACTTTCCTCCAGCGGAATTGTGTGCATGCCTGTCTGTGTAGTCTAGTTGTAAATGTGAATCTGTTGGGCGTTCACTGAGAAGCCTCTCTTATTTTTTTGGCTTAATTTGTTTTAATGTTAAAAAAAAAAACAACAAAAACAAAAAACCCAAAACTGGGTAACTCTAGTCAGCCAGCGATCCTTTGTTCAAATGCAGATTAGTGGAGGGCTCCCTGCCAAGCTTCATTGCTACCAGCCTTCCACTTCTGTTTGTTATTGTGATGAGGCACATTCTTTTTAAAAAGATTTTACTTAGGGCTGGAGAGATGGCTCATCTGTTAAGAGCACTGGCTGTTCTTGCAGAAGACAGTGGTTTGATGGTGGTTTGAATCCCAGCACCTACATGGTAGCTAACAACCATCTATAACTCCAGTTCCAGGGGTTCCCACGCCCTCTTCTGGACTCCACAGGCATTGAACAACATGAATGCACTTGGATGTATGCAGGCATAACACTCATAAACATAAAATAAAAATTTATTTTTTTATGTGTATGAGTGTTTTGCTTGACAAGTATGTAAGAGCATCCGTGTTGTTCAATGCCTGTGGAAGCCAGAAGAGGGCATGGGAACCCCTGGAATTGAGTTACAGATGGTTGTTAGCCACCATGTGAATGCTGGGAATCCAACCCAGGTCCTCTGCAAGAGCAGCCAGTGCTTTTGGCCACTGAGCCATCTCTCTAGCCTCAATGAGGTACATTCTTTTCAAGTACAGTTTATGTCCTTGTTTATCTTTTTGGTGTGTGAGTCAAGAAGGTAGCATGTTTTGGTGGAGAATATGACTGGCTGTATAGAAAACTGGCTGCGTACAGCTGTAGAATGGGGACTAGGATGTTTTCCCTGCTTTCAGATGGTGCTTTGGGAGTGGAGATGGGTATGTGGGTGGACTGAGGAAGACTGTGGCTCCTGGGCTCTGGGACCTCTTCCCTGTGCAGGCCTAAGTAGTTGCATGCCTTCACTTTCTCTTTCTCTCTCTCTCTCTCTCTCTCTCTCTCTCTCTCTCTGAGACAGGGTCTCCCTGTGGCCACAGATTGCCTAGAACTCCCTATGGAGACCATCCTGGCCTCAATCTCACAGAGATTTTGCTGCATCTGCTTCCCCAGTGCTGGGATGAAAGGCACATACCCCCACATCTGACTCTCATACTTCTCTTTTAGGAAAAGGTTTTTATGGCTTAAAGACTTGGAAACCTCCAATTTTGTAACTTCTAGGTCCCCTCCCAGCTTAAGGCTTTTCTTACATGGAGGGGAAGAGGCTGATCAGGCAGGAATGGAAATAAGTGTTATTCGAAGGTCTCCCTCCATTGATGTGCTTTCAGTGTTGCTGAGGCACGAAAAAAAAAAGCCAGTCATGGATTATTACATTAATTGTCCAAGGTTCTATCCTCGCAAACGTTAAGTTGGCGGTAATTACTAAGTGCCTGTCAGCTTGGTTTACCCCTGCTTTCCAGCCAGGGCCCTGTGCTGGATAGGGTGCATCTTCCCCTCTGCTGACTGGTGTTCTCCGGTGGCTTCTGAGCTAGGCTCCCTCACATGTTTCAAGCTCATCCACACACCACCCATTTACTGTTTCTTCTTCTTCTGTGTCAACTACCAGGCAGATGATTTAGAGGGCTAACAGTAATAGGCTAAGCACTTTGCATTACTTCACTTAACCTTTAGAACAACTCTTTGTGGTCTAAGCCATTTTTAATCACCTTTTACTGGTAAGGAACTTGGATTGAAAGCTAAGAAAGCTGCCCAGTGATAAGTAGTGTCACAGCTGACATGCAGACCTGACTGGTCTGACACCAGAATCTGTCTGCTGTGACATGTCAGAATCTCTCCTTAAAGGAGTCAAGAAGTCACTTTTTATACACTGTATTCTATAGTCTGAGGCTTCTCCACCTGTCATTGAAATAGCTGTGTGAAACAACTATCTTGTAATTAAAATGACCAGGACTATTGTATTTACTGAACATAATTTATACATGTTCTTTACATTTATTTATTTATTTATTATTTATTTAATTTATTTATTTATAGACAGAGTCTTCCTGTAGCCCCAGCTGGCCTGGAACTTACTATGTAGACCAGGCTGGCCTTGAACTCACAGAGATCTCCTGCCTCTGCCTCCCAAGTTCTGGAATTGAAGACTGCACCACCATGCCTAGCCACATTTTCATTTAAAACAAAGAAGGCAAATGAATATATAATTAATTTTACTGAACTTTATTTTTCATGTAAATGTTAATTATTTTGTCAAAACTGTTGGACTTGCAAAATAACCAGTGAACTTCTAAAATCTATATAGCGTTCGAATGGTTGGTGCTTTTACAGATTTGACCTTGATAGTTCATATTAATGTGGCAGTATGCTTTGCTTTGCAGCGTTTTAGTAGGCCAGAACCTGCACTTCTGTAGTATAGTTTCCTCTTCATTTACTTGTAATTACTTGTTCAGTGTCCATTGTTCCTCCACAGAGGCAGGAGCCGTGTGCTTATTGTACCTCCATAGCTGCAGGTTCTAACTGATGTCAGACCTCAGTTCAGATGCTGGCTATGGGCAAATTATAAATCTTTGTGCCCCAGTCCTCATCTGCTATGAAGCGATAACATACTCTACCTCCTATGGTGGCTATGAGGATTAAATAAGATAGTACACACGAAGGAACAGTGAATTTAGTGACTTTCAAATGCTCAATCTGCCATTGTTATAACATACAGAATTGAGCTTTTTCTCTTCCCCTGAAGGATAACTTCTGCATTGACATCTCAGAGGGCAGGATTAGAACAAAAGTCCTCAGGATTTGAATTTTAACTGGAATTTAACTGTTTTCTATAGGGCTGTATCTGTGTTGTGCTGGGTGGATTATGAATTAGCCCTGTGATCTCTTCAGTGAATGTTATTGTTCAGAGTCTGTTTTCTGTATGAAGCTGTCTACATGCATCCCAACCTCACATAGTACTTAAAGCTCACAGTTCTGAAATTGCTCATTATTTAAAGGTCAGGCAAGATTACCACATGAACAGGATTAATGGTAGAAATTGTTTGCTTCAATTTTTCTCTCTGTATAGGTGGAATATTCTTAAACTAAACTACCATTTGAGTTTAGATGGTATATTAATTATACCATTGTTCCAGACCCAGTGTGTGGAAGTCCTCACGTCTACTGTCCCCACACCTTAATGCTACTGCCCTCATTTCAGGCCTTGGCACTTGGCTTCTTGTCACACTTCTCTGGGCATGGCTCCTTTAGCAGATCTGCAGCCGTACAGCCTTAACTACCAGTCCTAAGTTGTCTCTTCTTACACCACTGACAGTCTTATGCTTCCCTAGAAGGAAGCAGAGCTTGGAGCAGGGCCTCCATGGGGCTCACTGGGCAGGAGTTGCTGCAGCAATGAAGCAGACGTTTGAGCCAGTAGACCTGTGGAAGCCTCTGCTTTCCTCAGGAATAGTGTGAGGGCTGGATAAGGTAGTCAGAAATGTGGAGTGCACTGTGTTGGGCAAGGATTGAGGAGTATCTTAGTAGTCCTTTCCTTTTTATTGCTGAGTAGTATATCACTGGATGGATATACCACAACCTGTTTATTCAGTTGCCCATTAGTAGACCCTTGATTGCTTTCAGGTTTTAACGATTATGAGTAAATTTTTTTGGTAAGCATTCATGTACAGATTTTTTGTGTACAAGTATGGTTTATTTATTTTAGGGCTGATTTCTAGGACATATGCTAAGTATACATTTAACTTTAAAAATTTCATATAGATAATTATTTAGTCTCCAATGGTATCCAAATAATGTCATTAAGCAAGAACGATGCTTGGCCAGAATTTGATTTTTTTTTTTTTATTATCTTTCTGAGACTGTCTTCCTGTAGCCCTGGCTGGCCTGGAACTCCCTATATAGACCAGGCTGGCTTGAACTCACAGAGATTCACCTGCCTCTGCCTCCAGAGTATTGGGATTAAAGGCGTGTGCCACCACACCCAGTCAGAATTTGATTTTAATTACTTCTAAATGATGAATTTAGATGAAACCTATGCCAAATTTTAAAACTAACAGATGTTGATACTCCCCAGAAAAGGGAAAGTTGATTATACTAGTGACTCTTTGTCTCATTATTCAGAAACAATTCTGTTTCAGTCTTAATATCTCATGATTTTGAAGACAAAGTCCCTGTAATGGCCATTCCTGTCAAAGCCCCATAACAGGTTTTCTACAGGTGGGGATACATCTGAAGTAAAAATTGGTGTTCCAGCAGATACATGGGCCAGAAGTTGAACCATCTGCTTTAGCATTTTGGGATTTCGCATCTACTGATTGCTACTTTTTGCTTAACTTTTAAACAAATTGTCAAATGGTTTTCCAGGGTGGTTGAACTATTTTGCATCCCTACCAACATTGCCTAAGAGTTGGAGTTGTTCTGTATCTGTCAGAATTTACTATTGTCAGTTGTTTAATTTTGGTCTCTTTTTAACAGATATGTGGAGATACCTGTTTGTGGGTGTAACATATTTCTCTAATGAACAGTGATCTTGAATATCTTTTCATGAGTTTATATGCTATCTGTATCTCTTTTCTGGTAAAATGCACTGATTGACTTTTTTTGTATGTGTGATGTGGGGGTTGAACCCAGGGTCCCATACATGCTAGGAATGTACTATACTACTGACCTGTATCCCCATCATTGATTGACTTTTGAAAGAAGATTAAGATCATCTTGTATCAGAATAATGATATGATGATTGTAATTTAGCTATAGCAGTATATCATTAATCAGAATGTTTTACCTTTTCATAAATAATCCCACTCAGTCTCAGGTACATTCATTCATTTATTCATGAATTTATTTTATTCATCATTTACTGAGAACATTCTGTATGATAGTCCATAAAAATGTAAGACTCAGTCCTGCCCTTAAGAAGTTGATTTCTCAGTTGGAAAGACATCAGGACAGTGTTGATAAGCGAAGAGCCAAGTTCTGATGGAAAGTGTGAATCAGCATGATATATTTAGGAAACTGTAAGTACGCTGATTATTCCTCCTTGATGAGCTGATTAAAAATTCCAAAAGCAGAACCTTCACCTCCTAAAACAAAAGCAATATCCTTCCCCTTCCTCAAATTCCAGGTTGCATATCTCTTGAGATGAATTTAATTACAGCTTTATCATCCTCGAGGCAGAGAACTAGGGTGCTGGGAACAGCCTGTATCTAGATTTCAGTATGGTGTGGCTCCCTGTTGGTAACAGGCTGTAGAATGCAGGGCAGTGTCCCCAGGCCTCTGCAGTTCTTAAAACACTGGTTGGAAGCTTTGCATTTTGCCTTGCAGGCTCTCACTCAGAGCCTTATCACGCTCATTAAACTTCTATCCCTGAATATCACTGCTTCCCTGTTTTCCCAATCTGGAAAGAAACTACCAGCTACAAGGGAATAGAGTTGAGTTATTTTTAGAAGCAATTACAATCACAACAGAAGTGGCAGCTGGACAAGGAAAGGTGACAGGACATCTGAAAGATAGGTCAGATGAATCTGTTCAAATCAGGAGACTCTCAAGTCATCAAACAGACAAACAAATAAAAAAAAGGCAGTGTTTCCCCACAGCAGTATCTCTTCAGGAAGCCAGATAAATATGGGATTCATTTTTTATAATGGTTTATATGCAGAATGGTTGAAAATAAGTGTTAGCATTCAAAGCTACAGCTTTCTTTTTATGTTAACATTTATTTGTAGAAGATTCTTTATTTCCCTAGGATGCTGGGTGATAAAGTATCCCTGTCTCAAATAATACTTATTTTCTCAACTATTTTCTATTGTGGGGCAGTGACAAATCTCAGGAAACAAGCAGCTTCTACCTGACAGGGAGAGTGATGCAGCTGTGAGTCACCTGGAGATAATGGATGGGGGAATATGCTTTCTGAACATCTGTCTTAGACCTCCTCCACCTCCTCCCAGTGAGTCTGTGTTTGCTCAGATTGCAAAGGTCCTGTAAGGTGCACAGCCCTGCAAGGCAGATGTTTTTTGGAGCAGAGACTTCATGCTGCACAGAGACTGACATGATTGATTGATTTCTCTACTTATTTTTAGTTATTTATTTTTGTATGTGCTTTTTGGGGAAGAATCTCAAATGGAAAGGGTCGATTAACTGTCAAACTCTTTTCAAAGCATATATTCATTGTTGGGCCCTCCAAGACCAACCTTTTGCTTTTATATCTGTATGTTTATAGATGTTTGTGTTTTCTTATGTCCTTTACTCTCATTCCCCACTGCCTGTCCTCAGCCTTTTCCTCCTTCCAAGCATGTCTTCCTTCTGTCTCTGTAGCATGTGTGATACACATCTCTGGATTTGTATTTCCTTGTAAAGCACACAGACATATTTTGTGTGTTATCTTTGTTACGTAACTAGTGGTGTGCTCTTGATCTAGATCTGTTTAACTTTTTACCCAGTGCTGCCTTTAAGACCTCTGGGTGCTGCTGTTTCTGGGTCTACTCTGTTGCTTCCCAGCATAGTGGTTCATGGTGTGTACCCACTATAGTTTGCAAATACACTTACTAGTGATAAACCTTTGAGATTGACTTGATTTCCTGACACCATAATCAGTATGATAATAAATGCCTCATATGCCTTACATTAGGGACTTGTACAGTGGCATGTCACTTTGGAACTGTTTTCCTGCAAGTAGGAGTATTGGGTTATGGGATATAGGCCCATTCAATCTGTTTGCCAGTGATTCCCCAGAATGACTTGATCAATTTGTCCCTATCAGCAGTACATTAGAGTTCTTGTTTATTTGTTGTCTTATTGCTATGTGGTAATGTCCAACTTTCTGATATTTGCCTGACTGGTAAGGCAAAAAGTGGCATTTTGTTATTTCAGTTTGAATTTCCTGACTTCTAATGAATTTAAGCATTTCTTTATATATTTGCTAGCTGCCTGGGCTGGGGGTTTAGATCAGGGGTAAGTGCTTGCCTAACCTGTGCAAGGCCCTGTGCAATCTTTAACTCTGCCCACCTCCCACCCTCACAAAAACAAAACAAACAAAAAACTACTTCATAAACATGCACATACAATACTCAACTTTCTCTCTACTTAGTAGCTATTCAGGTTTCTAGTTCTTTGAATTGCGTTTCATCCTCTTTGCTGTTTCTATTTGGTACCTGTCCTTTTCTTACTGATTTGTACAAGTTTCTTACGGATTCATGCCTTTGATGTTTTATAACTCACCTGGGGATGTTGTTAAGATCCAGGTTGGGATTCAGTAAAGGTAGGATGGGCTCAAGATTGCAGAATCCTGTGATCCTTGAACCAACCAGCCTTTGAGCAGCCAGCTTCTCAATGTTTATTTCAGACTTTGCAAAAGACTCCCTGTTTGTTACACTGTTGCCACACCGTTATCTAGATTTAAGGTACTCTAACACATCAGTATTCTGTTGTGTGGTTAAATCGTTTGGGAGGACTTGTTTCAGAAGTTCTTCATTATCCCACGGTCAAACAGTTTTCTTGTTCATTAGCTTTATATAGGCTTGAGAGATGGGATTTTACTGTATTGCTCAGGTTGGCCTTGAATACCTGGCTCAAGTGATCCTCCTGCCTCAGCTTCCTGACAAATGGGACTATAGATACAGTACTATGCTTTTTTTGGTGGGGGCATTGAGACAGGGTCTCCCTATAGCCCCAGCTGGCCTAGAAATTGCTATATAGACCAGCCTGGCCTCAATCTCACAGAGATCTACTTGCCTCTGTCTCCTGAATTCTAGGATTAAAGACATGTGCCATCATGCCTGGCTTCTTTTTGTTACTTTTGACAACCGTATTTTACTTCTGTTATATTTACTAGTTGAAAATCTGTGATATAGGGACATGCTAGTACATTTATAAGCTCATTTTTTATTTCATCAATTTGATGACCTTTCTTATTTTTTGTTACTCTATTTAGTTTTCCTACATAGATTATGTAGTCTGCAAATAATGACACTTTTATTTATTCCATTCTTTTCTTTTTATTTCAATTTTGCATAATTTATTTATAGACTATTTTTAAAGTAGTTTTAAGTATACAGAGAAATTCAGAGTAAGTTTAGAGTTCTCATGCTCCCTCTTCACTGTCCAACGCTCCACTCTTACTTAGTAACTTGCACTGGTGCTGTGCGTTTGTTACAACTGATGAGTGCGGTCCGACACATAAAGTGTGTTAATCATGGTGGATGGTGCACACTAAGCCCCACTCTGTGTTGTACAGCTTGGTGGGTTTTGCTAACTGTTCGGTGTCATGTATCCACTATTATATATCTTACAAAACAGCTTCCCTACTTTAAACAACTCTCTAGGCTCCACATATTCGTCCTCTCCCTACTCCACCTTGAATCTTTGGCAGCACTGATCTTTTTAGTGTCTCTATAGTTTTGCACTTTTCAGAGTGTGATGTGGTTGGAGTCATCTATGTATCCTTTCAAGACTGTTCTCCTTTCATTAACAATGTGCATTTAAGGTTCTTCCATGACTTTCTGTAGCTTGATACTTCATTTTTCTTGTTACTGAATGACACTTCATCGCATGAATGTACAAGTTTATGTATCTAGTTACCTATTGAGGGCATTGTGGTTATTCCCAAGTTCTGCCAGATATGAACAAGCCTGTTATAAATATCTGTGCATGCCACACGGTTTTCCACAGCAGCTGTGCCATTGTGCCTGCCTGCTCTCCTTCCTTCCTTCCTTCCTTCCTTCCTTCCTTCCTTCCTTCCTTCCTTCCTTCCTTCCTTCCTCCCTTCCTTTCTCCCTCCCTTCCTTTCTTTTCTTTATCTTTTTTGGTCTTTTTGAGATGGAGTCTCCCTGTAGCCCCAGCTGGCCTGGAACTCAATATGTAGACCAGGTTGGCCCCTAACTCATCCTCCTGCCTCTGTCTCCTGAGTGCTGGGATTAAAGGCATGCGCCACCATGCCTGGCTCATTGTGAATTTCTGTCAGCAGCAAGGGGGGAGTTCCTGTTCCACATTCTATCAGTCAGTGGCATTAGTGTTTTCTCTCAGTCATCCTAATAGGTACGCAGCAGTATCTCAATAATGTTTTCAGTTCTGTTCACCAGTATATTATATGGAGTGTCTTTCTGTGGTGCTTATTTGATATCTGGATGCCTTCTCTATTAAGGTGATCTTTTGCCATTTTTTTTTGCTATTATCTGTTCCTGTTCCACATTCTATCAGTCAGTGGCATTAGTGTTTTCTCTCAGTCATCCTAATAGGTACGCAGCAGTATCTCAATAATGTTTTCAGTTCTGTTCACCAGTATATTATATGGAGTGTCTTTCTGTGGTGCTTATTTGATATCTGGATGCCTTCTCTATTAAGGTGATCTTTTGCCATTTTTTTTTGCTATTATCTTTTTTATTTTTTTAAAATTATTTATTTAATAACCACATACTTAGAAGAAGCATTTCATTACATCAGCATTGACTTATTCGATAACAATTTCCTGA